>NW_028278071.1:300000-395756 GCF_059751315.1 Micrasema longulum | reverse complement strand
TGGTATGAATAATTGGAAGTGGAACAGGTATTATAACCTATAAGTTATCAATTAGCACAGTACATACTTACACGACAAGCAATTTTTTATTGACAATAGCGAATTCAGTCTGATAAATAAAAAATATAAAAATTATAAACAACATTTTGTTTAAATAAATAATAAACAAACGGAATATTATTTTATTTCGTTATATTGGTTAGTTAATAAGACATACGAGCGACTAAACATGGTGATAAAAAATACAGACAAGCTAATTTCAGGCCCTTTTAAAGTACCTATAATTGAAGAGTCGGGTAGGTTTCGGTTGCCAATTAGGTAGATGCCTCTTTGCAAAATTATCATTAGGTAATGCAAACAAGCAAGAATAAATTGATCCAATATTATAAAGGTTCTATTATGATAGGGTTCAAATGGTTAGAGGTACACAGTTTATAATTTTTTGTTTACTAGCGGACCCGTCAGACGTTGTCCTCCCCGAACGTTGGCTTGCCTGCTATTAGCTTGGAAAAAGACTTTTCATTGATAAGTAGGTACCTAGGTACTTGTTTGTGATTAAATTCCAAAACTAAAAATTGTTAATTTTCAAATATTTCATTTAAGTAGGTACCTTGGTACTTGTTTATGGTTGAATTCCAAAAAGATTTTTTCAAATATGGCATTCTTTTTGCAAACGTCAAACTCCGGTCTTTTCACCAACACAGGGTGTACTTACGTAGGAATACGATTTTTTAAAAATATATTGAATTTAATATTATTTTAGTATTACCAATAATCCTGTAAAAATAAATAAATGGGTAGAAATTCTAAGGAATTTAAGGAAAGAATCTAATTGAGATCCACAAAAAACAAATGCTGTTTGTAAACATTAAAAAACAAACTTTTAAAACAAACTTTGTAAATGCATTCTCCTCGAATGCAACCCTGGTAGATCAATGAATAAAACATTTATGCTCCTTACTTCTTTTTACATATTAGATCGAAGATTTTAATATCTGTGAACACGCACGGCGCAAAGATCTATTTCTCTGAAAACCGCACGTAAATCGTTAAGCCGTTTAGAAGAAGTTCAGTGACATCACACGTACAGAGGAATTATATATATTTGAAGATATTACTTTTAACGATTGAATTACATGTTTCGTAAAAGTAAATTCGAATTCGACTGCTTAATATATATTTTCAATAAAGGCGATTATATGGTAAAATATTGATTAAGGTCATTAGTTTTCAACTGTGATAAAACCCTTTATCACTAATACCTACGCTTGAACTATAAATACAACATCCGCGTTCGTTTTTATTTTAGTAATGCAATATGGTATCAACATGTAATAATAATATTAATGTTAATACAAGATAATAATATAGTAAGAGCTTAACGATAAGCAGACACAATGTTAACTTAAAAAAATAAGGGTGGGTTGGTGAAAAAGGTAACAAACTGAAAATGTTCATCAAAAACATTTTTCACTAGGCGGTATATTTAACACTTTTTTTGTCTATAAATTTGTATAAGCCACATCATTAAGAGTTATGCGTTACAGGGTACCACATTTTCAGGACTTATATTGATAACTAAAAAGTGAAAATTTATATACTAAATACGGGGAAAAATTAATTCTCATATCAATAACTTATTGATTTGATTAAAAGGATTAGAGGTATTATTATGCTGTGATAAATATCTTCGAAATTGTTTATTATATTAAAATTCCGATCGCAACAATTTAATAATTGATTTTCCTCTAGTAAATACAAGTACATAAAAGTATAAGTGAACGGTTGATGAACGAATGTCTTAATATAACTTCATGTAATATTTTAGCACAGGCCAAACAAAAAGGAATCCTAGTAGGGAAGTTCGGTCATGTGGGCCGGTGACAAAATGGAATTCCGGAGTAGGAACTTCAGGCCTACGGCAAATTGAACAAAAATTTTTTTCTTGGACGCGGTAAAAATAAGAGCATTAAATTGTAATTGTACGGCAAAGTTTCTTGAAAATGTACGAAAATAAAAATACTTTAATAAAAACGAACTACTTTGAACGCAGTCACTGGTTCATATGAATCAACTTATAATAAGAGAGCTGTGAAAGATATCCGGTTTGCTTACCGTAAATGGACCAATCGGCAGAACTGTCAGAGAATAAGCGGAAGAAAACCTCTGACGTCACACGCGTTATTTCAGAAATAAAAAACTTTAAAAAATCATAGCGCTGATAAAACGATATATTTAAAAAAAAAAAAAAAACGGGTTAGTTTAATAGTCTATTAACAAATAAAAACATTTCGAAAATCCACTGAACTTCCTCAAATTAAACTGACGTTTCTTAAGAAGTTAAAATTTGGAGCTGAAATAGCTAGAAAACGGGCAAATACAAATTGTCTGTTGTTTTGGCTGAAACGTACAAAAAAAACTACAGTTCTGCCAATGTCAACGTATGTAGTACTGTTCTGTCAATATCAATGTATGTGGTACTTATGATGGTTTCTGATTTTCTGGCATGCAGTTCTTTTTAATGAAAGTAAAAATGAATTATTTACAAATTTGGAAAAAAAGGAATGAAATAAATAATGCTCGAAATTTCCCACACAAAAAAAGTACTTACGTTTAATATCAGCAGATTCAAACATTTTAAAAACAAAATTACCGTTTTTAAATCACCGCGGGTAAAAGGTGGTTGCTTAAGACTTGATGCTACGATAATTTAAATGCCAACTCGTCCAAAAGATAAACAGAGATTTACCAAAGTATAAATGTATGAATAAATTTAGTTGTACATATTACCAAGCAGAATATTTCCAGTGAGTTCATCGCTCGAGCTGACTGTATATGGTAATTCAACACATTCTGGGTTCCGCTACCCGCTACCCGCTTCTAACAACTGCGCACCGCCACATCGTACAGAGCACAGCAGACATCGCACCTTTGGGACGAAAACGACTTAACTCAAATAAAGCTTACAGTGAGTTAAGATCATAAAACGACTTCAATGAACACTATCCATCTTTTTGCATAAAAAAAACGCAACATTCGGGTTGGAATAGGACAAAACTGTTACATCGGTCTCTTTTTTGCTTAGAGAATTTAGATTTCGTGTTTGTACGGAAGCGACGCTATTAGTGTTGTGTTTACATTGCTGTGTGAAGAACACAATGCAGACAAACATATAGTGACCGAAAGCCGGTTGAGTCGAATTCATTCCGATACAAATGGCAAGTTTCCTATATTTTTAAAATATTAAAACGACCAGTTTATGATTATTTCTTTCCGACTAACCGATAATCTTAGTGACTTATTTACGTTTATGTCATTTCGTGAATAAATAAAAACATGTGTTTGGTGCCCTGATCTGACTTAATAAAAATTATGTCATCTTATTCATCAAAGTGCTTTTGTTTTTTTTTTTTTTAAATAAATCTCTTGTTTGAACTTATAATAAAAAAAATATTGCGCTTTTTTTTTTATAGATCCAAAGCTTAAAACCTTCGGTATAATTTTTTCAAAATTTGGTGCTTACTTCGAAAAATACGAAACAATTGACGGAAGAATATGAAGGTGTCACAATTTACATTCTTCTTTTGCAATTTCCCGAAAAATTGGTCCTTTGAGTCAAGTCGTTTTCGTCGTAAAGGTGCGACATGTTCAACAATATACGAGTACTACACTACACATGTCGTTTACGCCGTTTTAAAGAAAAGAGTATGTGTCATCATAATATCAAAAGATAAAGAAGCTACAATTCATAAAGAATTTAGCTTTAAACGATCTACTGCACTGCGTATTTACAATGTGAGATGTTAAAGCTCAAAGTAATAACGCGCTGCCCGCTCACAGAGATGCCATTTCGCTCTATTGCGTAAGAAAACTTTGGTTTAAGAACAGACGTTAACGGACGGTTTCGTCGCTATGCATGGCTTTGCTCATAAATTCTGTGGAAATTTACTTATTATAATAATAAAAGGACGATAGAAATATAAATTGGAATAACCCTGCAATAATAACATTTAATGTACCTACCTTTTGAGGAAATAAATACATTTATGTATATAAAGTTTATATTTGAAGCACTAACTTTGTGGATATTCATTATAATAAAATAAATAAAACAACTTTGTTTTTAACCACTAATTTTTATTTTTCACCGACCGGTTTCAAAGCAAACAAGCTTCTTTGTCAAGGTTTACGTAACTAAGGTTTATGTAACAAGCTTTACGTAACAAGCTTCTTTGTCAAGGTTTACGTAGTTACGTAAACCTTGACAACGAAGCTTGTTTGCTTTGAAACCGGTCGGTGAAAAATAAAAATTAGTGGTTAAAAACAAAGTTGTTTTATTTATTTTATTACATTTATGTATATTTAAAAGTAATTAAAATGAAAATTAATAACGATTTGGCAATTCTCGACGCAAGTACCTACGACCCACTGCTGGAAACTATAGCTAATTTCACGATTGATAATTATAGAATGTTTTTTTCCGTATAGGCGGCTCTATAAGCGGTAGCGCGTTATTACGCCATACGATGCATTGACTTTTAGTAATTTGTAATGTAAAATTGGGTAATAATAGGTTTGTTTTAGGTGTAAGTTATTTGATTTATTTACATGTATATTCAATGGGCATTTACAAGGATGATGCACATTATGATAGAAAAAAAACCACATAATATTATGGTAATAAGAACAAAAATACAGACAAAACCGTTGATATAACGTTAAGGAAGAGAGGGAGCAAAACTGGCTTATGTGGGAATGGAAGAGGGAGAGAGATGGTTACAGTTGCATGAAAGAAGATGCATGATCGCATGCGAAATTGGACTATGTGGTAATGGAAGAGGAAGATAGATGGTTACAGTTGCATGATCGCATGAAAGAAGCTGCATGGTCACATGCAAAATTGGACTATGTGGAAACGGAAGACGGAGAGATATGGTTACAGTTGCAGATCGCATGAAAGAAGACAAATGGTTATCAAAGAAATCAAAGCTGGGATCTTTGTTGGCTTAAAAGTGGCTGGTTAAAAATTCTGGCAAGGCGGAGTGAAAACGATAATTAGTTCTATGGTTTTCGGCATGAAAAAGTAAAATTTGTCTTAGGTTTATTGTTGGTATATTTATTTTTTACGCTCAGTAGCTCAGGCACATCAAAGAGAGAATTAAAGGTTTTGAATAGGACTATCAGATTGGATTCCTTTCGACGATCTCGAAGAGAACATCTATTTAAGAAAGTTTCTAGTTAATTATATTTTATGTATATTCGCTTCTGGAAAAGCCTAAATCCAGCTTATCTTTCTTAAAAATAGATGCTAAACAGATTCAAGTGATCTTACTATGATTAAACCCTGAGTATTTCAGAATCTCGTATGTTGTGATTAGAAGTTGAAGTGCGCGAAGGAATTTTGGAAGGCGTGTGATCCATATGGATGCATGTTAATCAGTTATGTGATATTGTATTCGCTTAGCGCGTATACCTGCTAGTGTTCCAGATGAAAATGCATTTTCCTGAAGCACAACTCTTCTTCAGGGGTGTTTAAAAACGACGCCTTACGGTGTTGTGTAGCCAAGAGTTGAGAGTCAATGGATAATGATGATGTTTTAATATTGACACGATGATGTTTAATGTTTCCATTCAATCAATTACTGGAGTTATAAAAAAAAGAGAAGATTTTAAAAGATATTAGGATGTGCCAATCAAATCTATCGCCACTTACATTTTTTACCAAAGGTATTTGTATTCATACGATCCGTGGGTAATAAAGACGTGTGAAGAATCGTGCGTTAAAACTTGTTTACAATTTAATAAAACACGCAAAACTCTTACGTATCGAACTTTAGTACGGTTATAAGGAAAACGTGAGGTGTGTGGGAACACACACTGAACCTTTACACATATTTTAAGTAAGTATGCATTTTTATTAACTTATATATCATATTATATAATTACATTCATAGTATCGCCATGCTAACCCAATTTTTATTGAGCTACAAAATTATCCATAATATTTGTTGTCTACAATAGTGTCAAATGTTGGTAGACAAGGACTGGATTTCACCTCCTGGGAGTAATTTAGATTAACACATTACAACAGAGAAGGAGAACCTTAAAGATAAGAGGAAAAAAAGTATGGGCATTTATATGGCATATGACCTGGACCCGTATTATGATGGGAAGTTAACATTTATCTTCAATTTTATTAACAAAATAAAAAAAAAATAAGCATACATTTTTTTCTGAACATGTTCAATTATACGTTACCGACGAAGATACTGTGGCGGGCAACACCAACAGCCGTGAGGTTGGCAGGTCCGAACTCTGCTTTGGCCCGCAACGCGTAATCCGCTGCAACGTCAGCCTGGACGAGGCTACTAAACAGTCTAAACACTGTACATCGAAAGTAATTGACACATTTCATCTTGATATTTCGTGTTGCCTGGCCACCAGCTCTCTGCCAGTGCTCGCTATTGTAAATTCCTTTCGTACGAAATAATAGGAGGTGACCCGTTTGTAACTACTTAATAAATAACTTCAATTGTAATCCATCTTACTTTAACCTTAAATCAACTCACGCGCACCCATTCTATAACACTTTAAATTTTCGTACGTAAATATAATTTTATTTTATATCGTCTCGATATGTACCGATAATGATATGTAATGTACTGTATTTATTTAGATACAATATTTGAGTTTGTCCAAATGTTTGTAGACAAAAGACTGGATTTCACCCCCAGTCATTAAAATTAACAAATTAGACTTCAATATTCTCTTATTATTATTCTCCATAGTATTCTCCATCCCCGTTGTAATTTTTTAATTTATTTAGATAGTGGTAAAAAAAACTTACACAACTAGTTATAATTAACAAATTACAACAGAGGTGGAGAACAGAATATGGAAGTCTAGGCATTTACAGAGCTTATGACCTGTCATTGACTGGTTTCAAAATATTAAAAAAAACTAGTAATAACTTACATATAATCAATACGTACAAAAATAATTTCAGTTACCTACTATATTACAAGTTATTAAATTCAGGCGCATTATGATTGCTATAATAGACCTTTTGATTGACTTCTTTCAGCAATTTTGTATGCGTCATATTCCTATTTCTAAAGTTCATTCAAGGGTTGTTTCATACCACTATTGGTTATTTTTCTTAAAAAAATGTTTTTTAGTTGGTATTGTCAATTACTTTCATCACAAAACGATATTCTCTATCATTTACTTATGTTTCATTATTCTAATGTTCTTTTTGACGATATTTATTTATCGTTTCTTTGCTGTAATTTTGTTTATGCCTCTTTTATTGCATGTTTTTGACACAAATCGTCGAAAAAATCCAATAAAAATTTGAGGACTTTATTTATATTTATATTTTTGATCTATATTGATAGATTGCGTTTGTAATCGCGGTCCCGGCATTGGCTGGTGTTGATTAAACCAACTGGTTCTAGAAGAAGTATGAAAATAGCTTAGAATAATAACACGCCTATGACTAATAGAGTCGCCCATACGGAGAAAAACCACTATATGCTCATTAACCACGAAATTAGTTACATATTACAGCAATACAACGGGCCGTAGGTACTGGGGTCGAAAATTGCAAGCGCAAAACCGAACAGTCCGTTAAACTAAAAACCAAAACCTAAAATTTGAACGTTTTTGTTATATGGAACAGAGCTAAAGGGCTTTACTAGGGAATAATTTATTTATTTACATACATTAGTTTATTGTACATTATTTGAGACACAAGTCCCAACTCAATAGGACTAAAAGTACTGTGTTGAGGTGGAATTACTCTGAGGAAAATTGAAAGATATACTTTTAGGCGTAGCCCAGCATGTAGGTGAACTAATTAAGCCAGATTAATCTCACCCGCATAAATTCATAAAGGTTTCAGCCCCGTATTTTACCAAAATCATCGGATGGAAGGGGCAATTCTCGTGGATTTTTTTTAATGGCTTATAAATGAATACAACGAATATTTGAGTTTACTGTTTACCATATTGATGTGCCATATATATGTTTTTAAAAATGATTTTTTATGATTCTGATCCTATATTTGTGGTGATATACTCATGTGTCTGTGTCAACTAATTGTTCGTCCCATTTCAACACAGGACATAAAGTCCCATCACCATGGGACTTATGTCTCAAATAATGTACAATAAACTGATGTATGTAAATAAATAAATACATGCTAAAATTCTCAAAACTACAAAAACATAGAAATAACATTGACTATATTTTTGTTTAATTTACTAAATAGCTTAAATGATGTACCATCGTTACTAGAACAAGTGGCATTCAATGTTCCGATCCGCCGGTTGCAAAATAATAATGTGCTGTTCCTTGATCAGCACAGCATAAACTATGGCTTGCATGCATCAATGTACCGATTGTGTCGCATTGCAAACTCGAGACAAGATCTGGACTTTTTGGTGCAAATCTTTCTAGATTTGAAAATCACTAAGATAGACCAGATCTTGTCTTGAGGTAATATTTTTTTTTTTTTTAATTGTCCTAGTTTTAATTTTCATAATTTGCATTTTATTTAAATTGTGCCTTATGTAATATAAAGACTCGTGTTTGCCATTTTTTTAATAGACTAAGTCCGTCAATAAATAAATAATAAAGACATTCAGAAACATGTTGGCATGTTTGTTTACGGGGTGTAAGTCCTATCATTTGTCAAACCATGTCGAACACTATCAAGTACCCAGTTATTAGCCCTGATTTACCATTCAAAAACATATTTTTTCGATTCATTGTGCCTATATGCAGAAATACATCAATAGATACGCAGAAAATATATTTTCCCTATACCTAAGAACCTGATACATGCAAAGAGATGTCGGGCGATTAAAAGTATTATAATAAAAACAAACAAACCATCACGCCGTTTCCCCGTAAGGGTAGGCAGAGAAGATAGAACACCATATCATTTTGTCTTTGCATACAGATCTCGTTTTATTTACATTCATACATCTGTTCATGCACGCCCGCCGATTATTCAGACTTGAGACATGTCCATCCTCAAATATTTGTTGGATTCGATCATGCCATGTCTTCCTCGATTTCTACATCCATCGACATTCGCATCATAAATCTATTTAGCCGTTCTTTCGCTGTCCATTGTATACGAATACTAATCAATTTCTAATTTAATGATAGATTGAATGTTAAAACTAGCTTACTTATTTATAAAATAATATATACATAATAACTAGGCAGCGAAATTATAATTATTAGAAATTGTGAGAAGTGTGTACTATTTAGGTATATGTTTAAAGACAAACTTATTGTTTGTGGCGTTGAAACTTCAAATGAAATGACCCGGTTCAAAACTTGTTCACTAAGCTTATCAAAGTTCTACGTACCTATTTTAAAGGGGATATGAGAGAAATGTATTAGACATCTCTCCGTGAAATTGCTTCACAAGTTACGCTTTATAATAATAAGCGCCAAACGTTACTGTGTTCCAGTAGGATTTGGGAAATTCCTCGTCATCTGTAGTCTGGAGCGAGGCATGGAGCCATTTGGTTTTACGAACTTGCGAAAACTTTCCGTGTTTATCTCGCGGGATTATTTAGCGAGTGAAATAAAATCGACGGTGATGACTTACTAAAGCGTGACGAAAGCTGAAATCGTAGCAGACAATCGACCAGAATTAAATTAGGTATTTGTTTCTGCGAACAATAAATGCGACGAAGCGAGCAATGCGAACATGCTTGACTTAGTTCATTAGATTCTGGAAGGACGCGGATCGCGAAACTAACAATGAACCGAAGAAACGATTCAATACATCGGCATCAGCGAATAAATACAATAGACACTGAAAATTCTATCGCGAATCAAATGTATGCAATCAACATCTGGCGCAGAGTACAGAAAAGACTGAATTCTTAAAATTCTCGCCGAGGAATGTACGAAAACAGTGGGTTAACAAACCGAGTAAACACACACGTGACTCGTGCGAAGATACGTGTATGATTTATAATTGAACGAAACGAGCAAAGTTAAGTCCGGGCTACAGGAGACAGGGGGTTAGGCGGTAGGACATCCATCTTCCCAGATCTACAGATCCACAGTTCACAGCCCACAGGATGTGTGGCAGAGCGGGGGCGACAGTCGAGTCGGTTTACTCGGCTCCAGCTAAATATAGCGCGAGTCGCGAGTTGCGACTGTTGCGAGTGACGGTTGGGATTTATGTCTATCGTACTAGCACCACTAATTCAATTACACCCACTTTTGTGGGTGTGAAGAATCGTGTAATATCGACATGAAACTAGCCGCGAGTATCCTTAATCCCTACTCGCTGCGGGAGTATCATTTTCTCGTAGCCGATTGCAACATAACCAGTCATAAATCAGCTTATAATATTATACATTCGTACATGCATATTAATTTATTAAAATTATATCGTCTATATCACAGTTCGCTTTTTATCGCATAGGAAACATGCTGGACGAGCATGCTAAAATAAGTAAGTAGCCATTAAAAATATTTTTTTATGGACCGATATCAATCTGACCGTTTACCGACCGATCGATTTCTTGTATAAAATAATCGAGTGAATATGCATGGATACCTAGAGTAAAATGATGGACAAAATAACAATATGATGTTTTATCAATCGAAGATAAATTTGAAAAGTGGCGGGTAACACAAACATAAATGGGAATTAGAGTAAATTCAAATAAAATCGTGCGAATGGCTCACGAGAATGTAACACGAGAATTCATAGAAGGTTTGTCTTAGTAACATTACACCGCGTCTCGTATCCGCGTATCCCTAAAGGTGATTTGTGGCAGTTTCATGTTATTTGATACAAGTTTACAGGGGGCTCGGTCCGCGGTCCGTACTCTGCATCTGCATCGGCTCCGGCACCCGGCATCTCATATCTCGCTAGCAGTCTCGCCTCTCGGAACGCACAACACACATGTGGGAATCTGCAGGTTTACCGGTGCGCAGTGTACGCCGTGCGCGTGCATGGCGCGCTATTAGGGCTCGTCCATAGTGCGGGCCTAAAGCGGGGGCGACAGCGGGCGCGTTAATTTCAAACATACGAAAACGTATGTAAAACGCCATACATGGCCATAGTACGAGGTCTGTGGCGGGCGCGACTAATTGATGTTCGAGGCTTTAGGGTTGCGAATCCTCTCAGAAATAATATCTCCCGTTAAAATAAGTCAAAGTTGTTGCCAGCGAAACACAGGTGGTAGACTTCAATAATTTTTAAATTGCGAAGATGAATGTGGGAAATTGATTTAAAAAAAGGTTTTATTTATTCATAAATCCTAAATGTCGCAGCTTAGCGTGTTTTTAGTGCAGTCAAAAACTTTAGTTAAAAAATGGTTCAGATTCTGCGCGCAGTGTAAGATTATAATTTTAAGAAACCACACCCAGTTGTGACATTATTTTTTACTGAGAATAATTTTCAAAATTACGTTTTGTGAATACCATTTTTTCCCGATAAATTCATATTTCATTTTAGTTGCTTTTTTTTTAACTTCCAGATTTTCGGTAGATTTTGCCAACCCTACGCGCTGCCCATAAGTTTATCAGGAAATGGGCAGTCAGTGCAAAAAAGCACAATGCAGTTTTCAGAAGATGTGTCGAGTTGTTTAACATAGAGAGCGCACAATATGAAAAAATCATCGAATCCAGTAAGCGTGAGTTAACTAACAAAAGAAGCGGGCTGCGTTGGAGCTAGGTAGGTATTTAGATGCTATTGAGAAGATTAATTTAAAAGCTCCTCTGAAGTTTTACATCTAAGCGTAATAGATTAATGAGATGCATAGTGGGTATGAATAAATATGTATACAGCTTTATAAATAAATAATGAATTACCGCGTATAATCAAATTCTATAACTACCGAACCTTCACGTTTAGATATAATTTTTTTAGCCGATATTTAAATCAAAATAAGGTATT
Organism: Micrasema longulum; assembly: GCF_059751315.1. Classification (NCBI taxonomy): domain Eukaryota; kingdom Metazoa; phylum Arthropoda; class Insecta; order Trichoptera; family Brachycentridae; genus Micrasema; species Micrasema longulum. The sequence goes on along the minus strand of NW_028278071.1, from coordinate 383,815 downwards.
TAGCAAACTGTAATAAATAATACATCGACATTTGCAAGATGTTTTGATTCCGTAATTTGTTGTTGATTGACGACCAAGAGATTTCTTTTAATAATAAATCTCTATTTCGCATCGTTCAGATGATTTAAAGTAACATTAAAGGGATTTAAAGAGGAAGAAATACAAATCAAAACAAAACAATACATATAATTGAAATAAATAATAAAGAAAAAATATTATAAATAGTATAAATTCCGGGAATTCTTTTCAAAAATATAAAAGAATGTAACCCAAGACGACATAAAAACAGTAGTATTTTTATTTGAACATCATTAAGTTGTTGATATTAATGTTTTTATAACTTTTGGTATCACATCCCAATGATTGTTCGCCACTATTTAGTTAAGAATAGAATACAAGTAGATACAGGAAAGGCATCTGGGAAGCGCGTGCTCTTAATATCCGGTGGGTTGTAAACTCAAGTCCCGGTTCTCGCAGACTTCGCTTCCTCTACATTCATACACCCACGAGTTTTGAAATGTCCACTCTCAAAATTTGTTGGACTAGATCGTGTTGTGACTTTCGCAGCTATTTTCGGCTTTATCTGAATTCGCAACCAACCTTCTTAATAATTATTTCATATATATTTGCTCTATACATTCAAACCACTGCCGCAAAGCTTAGGCATTTTTAAACCTATAGTTTATACGTTTACCGCACATTCACCTAATAGATCGCATTAAGAGAGTACTCTGCCTACATTTATCCTTTTTGCTTTAACTCCAAACATAGCTATACACATTAGGGTCGGTACCAGAAGTATGTACATTGCGAACCGCTTATTTTGCCATAAAATAAGGATCTAAAAAATATAATAAATAATGTTTAATTCAAATGAAATATTTTTGAAAACCGGTAGAAGCTGTTATATAGATACCATTTTGTAAGATACCGTTATTGAAAGATTACAATGGAAGTTAACAGAGTTATCTTCAGTTGTCTCAAAAGTAGAATAAAATTTTCTGTACGAAAACGTGCAATTCGTATTTAAATTTGAAGTATTATTGTCGGACAGGACACCTGTAACGTAAAACGTCTAAAAATATAATTGATGTCAATATTTCATTTTTCATACAATTTATTTTTTATAGACAACTGAAGATAACTCCGTTAACTATCCATAGTAATACGGGCCCAAGGTATGAAAAATTAAAGTACTCGTATCTTTGTCGTAAACCTGTAATTGAAGATGTTTGGATTTTTTTTGTGTATTTTTTTTTATACAGAAAACTTAATTTTACTTTGTAGATAAAGTTGAAGATAAACGCTAACATCCCAATGTAATGCGGGCTCAGGTGAGACGAGGTACAACATTTTGAGTAAAAAACTGTTCTGAGCGCTGCGGGTAGTGGGTGTCGAAGCGACTTGTGGGAATTATAATTCGGGACACGTAAAAGCTAGAACAAGAAGAGATTCTACTTAGAAGGAAGAAGCGAGACAAGTTTAGTGTCCCTGCTGTATTCCTTCGGTGCGAGTACTGGGTAGGTACTGAAGACTCCAACGAAAGCAGAAATACGTTTCACGTAAAGTATTTTTAGCTGAACGCTAAATAAAATAACCAAAGTCTATTTTAGGATCCTTTTCTGCAGAAAACTTACTCAAACTCGATATATTTTCAGAAATGCAACACGGGTGTTAATAAATAATAAAACCAGTAAAAATATAAACTTGACAATTGTAAATGACTCGATTATTGTGCAGAGTAACCAATCAAAATGTATTTATATATTTATTCTGGATAACTTCTATAGCGCCATTTTCGTGAAAATCACCTCAAGAGCGCTGCTCACAAAACATCCCAACATGTCTCGCAGCTACATAGCGCCGTCCATGCGCTCAGTAGCTGCAAGACTTATTGTTATCTCATATTCTATTTTTATAAATTTGTTTTTTATTTATTTTTTAAAATATCACTACAACTCTAAAAATCCATTGTCAAAAAAATAGAAATGTAAATAGGGGCTAGATTTCTTATTGTCCATGCGCTCTGTAGCTGCAAGACGTGTAATCTAGCTCCTATATATCATAACTGGAGAAGAGAATCAAGAATCCTAACCGTCCATGCACTCTGTAGCTGCAAGACGTGCTGGGATATTTATTTAATGTACAGCGCCCTTGAGGTGATTTTCACAAAAAACGGCGCTATATAAATTATCCAAATATAAATAAATAGGCGGTTGGGATTCAGTTCCCCGTTCCCAATTACATAAAATTTTAATAACATACAGAAGCAAGATTGCAACTCGTCTCGCAGCTACAGAGCGCACGGACGGTTAGAAATCTAGCCCCCATTTACATTTTACAAATAAACATATTTACTTAAAAATAAACAGTGCCTCAGGTGCCCAATCAATCAATCATATAAATTGTGCTTCGGTGCCATTCTAGGAACAATAACATATTTCAGTGTGAAAAATACACAAAATGAAATAACATTTATTTCTGACGTTTAAGTGAATTGTGGGTATAAAGATTTAGTATTAAGAAATTTGCAACCCAAAACCCGGTAGGTAATAGAAGTAAGTAGCTTTCGCAGTACGAAGTTAGTGATACAATGCACGAGCTGCATGTCATTTTTTAATGGTTGCATTTATAATCATTGTACAATATCGAAACTCATCGATAGCACCTTAAGTACAAGACTAGGTACAATAAACAGTAATATGTACGTACCAACTCCCATTTACATAACCTTTGCAATTTACTGAAATAAATAATGAATCAGAATAAAATAATCATATTGACAACTCTCATCACTTTATTTATTTATTTTATTAGGTAACAAACAGTATGTACACAAATATTGCCAATTTCTTTGTATATTAGTGTAAGAAACTCATGCACACACCAAACAATTTGTTTACACTTAATACAATAATTTAAATTATGTTCATTATAATAAATGTAAAAGACACGAAATGAAAAAATATGTATATAATAATAATAAAGTTAAATATCTGCTTCTCTCAAAATTTCTATAATTTTTTACCTAAATTTACATACATTGTCACATCTCTTCGAGGATTACCAATTAATTGATGATACGGATAAACGAAAAAAACTCATCAATAGTTCATTACAATTAAGAGTAATCAACTAATTAAGTAGAGAGAATGGCATCGGACAATAAGTTTTCAATTCTGCTCGATTGTCGTGGTAAAAAATCAACATTATTAATTGAATGTTGGTACATAGTGGGACAACTTTATTCGATCACGGATATTTTATATAGTCCACTCATATCTAGTTTTAAAGATCGTATCCATCTCACTTCCCGACATAAAAAGAACATGACAACACTTGACTTATTAGCTCCATAATGTGTATCAATAATATAATTAATAAATATCACTGTAAAAATAAAATAGGATAAAATTCATTAGTTAAGTATACCTTGATAAAGAAGCTCGAGTATCTTTGAAACCCGTCTGTAGGAAAAAAAAGTGGTTAAAAACAAAGTTGTTTTACATTTATTTAATTATTGAGTATTTCATGAAGCACACAGTAAACTATTGATCTTATTTTAAGCCTCAACTAATTCACCAGAAAACTTCGGTTCGGTTTATTGGGCATGTACTTTTCAGTTCATCGATCTTCGCTATATCTATTTTTTTTATTTATTTAATGCACAAAATACAAAATTTTACATAGCCACAATTATATGTTTTTTTATGTCCCGACTTGTTAGAAAATTCCGTGTTAAGTCGGGACTCTTCGATATATAAATCAAAAATCAAAAATATTTATTTACATATTAAAACAACATACAGGTAATCAAAAAAATATGCAAAATAATCAAAACAATATACAAAATATACAAAATAATAATAGAAAAATAAAAATAATAAAAATTTATAATACATGTTGAAAATGGAATCAAAAGTTATATAATAATACGTATGACAGTGATGACATACACATATACGATATACGTATATGGATAATAATGAAAACAGCAGCGATGTTATGCATTTATTCCCGAAGCAATCTCATACAGTGGTCTCTACCCCTCGATACAATCCAGTTATGGATCTTCATCTTAAATATAGACGTTGTTTTGGAGAACTTAATATGTTCATCCAAGACATTGAACACTCTTGGAGCTATATATGAAAAGGGTCTCCGAGCAAACATCGTACGCGTTCTCGGTATTAAGTAGTTTAGGTTACGCGAAAACCTTGTACGGCCATTCTACCGACTAGTCGGGAAAGCCGACTATCCGGCCATATTTGTAGTCGGCGTTAGTCGGCGACTAGTCGGCTGTTTACTTTATTGTAATTAATAGCTTTTATTATAAATTCAGGTTTACAGTTTTATAATATAATCTAGGAATAGGAACTCTTCCTTTGGTATTCAATAATTGAACTTATGTAATTACTATTGTAATTTTAACAGAAAAATAAAATCTACACGAGAGCTTTTACAACTTCAATCAAGAACGAACGTAACCTATTTATTGTTTGTGTTAGAATCACAGTTTCGGTTTTGTAACATAAATAATTTAAAATTAAATATTAATTAAATTAAAATTAATCAATTATTAATTTCTAACCTACAAATAAAAGTATGTTAAATACAGTTACGTCACAGTACGTTTGAACAAAACATGGCAAACAAAATGTGTTAGGAGCACGTTAATTTTGTTAAATTATTTATATTTTTTAATTAAATTAAAGGCAAATTGTGATGTAAAAAATCTAGAGTTCTGCCTTTTCTATACCCCATACACAAACTTTTTTCAATAAAACACTACGTTTACCCTAAAGATGGCCCCTGCAATGATAGCCGAAACGTCGGAACAAATCCAACACACACGGTATCGCCCAAAAAATAAACATATTGTAAACAAAAATCTGTCCCGACATGATCGCGCGTCAAATGCGAGAGACTCGGCTGTAAACGAAGTGCCACAAACATTGCCGATGCCACACGAATTCCACCGAAAGCAATGATCGGCTTGGCCGACTAGTCGGGCTTTTTGCAACCGACAAGTCGGCCTAAGTCATAGTCGGCCCACCTCTAATATTTATGTATCATCATCTACCAACTAGTCGCAATACCGATGCGGTTAGTTTTTATGCTAATATGATTAATTCCATAACATCAATTTTGTGCGGCTGAAAAGTAAAACTAACTTTCTGTTCTTTAGGAAGAAGATTTACAGAGCTTTAATATGCATTTCATGAAAAATATGTTGAGACTCTTAAAACACATAATTGTGACGATTATGGTGTATTTACTTTATACGTAATAAGTATAACATTATACTTATAGTGTTAATATAATTGCAAAAGCTAGAAAACGTGAAGTAGTGTGTAGGAACCTGCAGTTACTAGAAAACTACTAGAAAAAGCGATAAAATAACGAATTTAAAAAAAGAAAGAAAAAAAAGAGAAATATGAAAGTATAATACATAACACGAGCATTAATTCATAATCAAGATTTAAGTACTACATACTTTCTTTTAAATAGACATGGTGGTATTTCATTATCTGAGGAATATTTTTGCTACATTTATAATACGAGTAATATACTAATATACATTGCATAAATATGATTTTTTTGTGTGTAGATAATCTATTTCACTCAAAAGCCCACTGTTTATTTTATGAATTGTAAAAAGAATTAAACCTTTAAAACGGAGTATTTTGCTGGTACCATTTTTCGATACAAAACTAATTGGATCGCAGATTAATTGAGCCTGGTCGGATCCGATTTCAATGGAATAATGAAGTACGTTGAGCTAAGGTTAATGAACGTTCCTTATGAATAAGTGTGTCTAATGTGGGCGATCCAGTATTGATATCTAATGAAAGAAAAAAATATAATGATGTACGTATAGTCAGTCGAAAAAGAGTATAAATTAACTGAGGGCGCTGGTGTTCTAATGGCTTCAGTCTTAAGGTGACACTTTAAAAAAAAAGCAACAGTACTTAAATAATATAACGTCGACCTTTTCGCAACCAATCACAAAACAAGGCAATCAAAATTTTGTAAGGCCAACATAAAAACCCGTTGTAATTCCAAATTTTACTGTTTTCTTCTCTTTTTGACAGACTGTACGTGCCTTCGATCAAATCTGACAACTGGATTATAATATGGACCTACCGCAAAAGGGGACTTGGTGTGTTAGGCTTAGGTTTAGAATTAGAACTGAATATCATGTTTCTAAGACGTCTGGCATGCTGGGGACATCTGCATATCTCACGTGTAAGAAGTCGCGCCCTCTTGTTATGCCTGTACTGTAGTTTGAACGTTTCAGTTTTTGTTTTTAAAGTTTGAACGTCAGTGAAATATATTATTATTTTTGATCAATATTCTTGGCGCTTCTAGATAGTGATTAATGAAAAACATCGATTATTAAGTATTTAAGGCGTTATTTGGTACTTAAAACAAACAAAAAAATCACCGCTACGTTTACCCGGGGGTAGGTAGAGCATAAAACACCACTTAATTCGGCCTTTGAATACATACCTCGCTTTCTCTATCTTCATAGATCTCACGTACGCACGACGATCATTCTTACTTTTGACATGTCTATTCGAGTATTTGTTAAATTTGGTCATGCCATGTCTTTCTCATAATTACATGCATGTCAGGATGTCAGATAATATGAAGTCGCAGACACTAGATTATCCAGCAGGCCCTATGGCATGGAATGCTCTCCCAGCAGATGTGCGAAACTGCGAGAGTGAAGTGATGTTTCGGAAAAACCTTAAAACTCGCCTGTTCTCTAAATCATATGAATAAATCCATATCATGTGATGACAAAATAAACTGTTTTACTTAAATTATATAATACTTACATTTTAAGTCAAATTAAAATTAATATTCTTAGAAACACTTTGTGAAGCGCCCTAAAGGTGTTATATGTATTACAAAAACGGCACTTTATAAATTTATCCATAATTATAATATACACACCAAAAAACATAATTAAATTAAGTACCTACACTTCTTTGAAAATGTATTTATAAAGTTTACGAGAATACTCAATAGGGAGTTCTGAATTCTGATATTATACTACCTAGTTTACGCACTTACGTATTCACCACTAAATAAGTATTTTTTTAAAATAAAACAATTACATAGTTTTAAATTATTAATAACAATACATTGACAACTTAATTGTGGAAATTACACTCAAAAAGCACTAAAACATACATTACCCAGAAAAAATATCAATTAGAACTAGTAAGCTTTCCTAAATTTGAGAATTGTGGGATCCCTGAGCGAGTATATTATAAGTATGTATTACAAGGTTAATAAACGTTTATTATGTGTTAACGATTTTTAAGTACAAAAAACGCCATAAATTTGGAAGTTTTTGCTTGTTTAGCGCCGAAAGTACGCTCGGATATGTACACAAACATTGGAATGACGATAAACGGAGCTAAATGTCAACAAAATGTGTGACAAAGCACAAAGCATGTTGTTGGAAACAATACGTTAACGATCTGGTTATCTAAATTGGTTCACTTTTTCATTACAAGTGGTTAGTGCTGAGATCGGAGAATGGCGATATACTCGCATGGCACTCCGGTTGAAACTCGGAACAAAACCTGTTAAAACAACCTTATAATTCCAACCATATACACAACATTGTTATGTTAACTACTTAGTAATAACTTGATACTTATTACCTATTTCAAGTACTAAAATATGCACAAAAAACATTTGTGGAAGCAGAATTTTTACCAAACGCAAAATAACGTTTCGCCACATCAGTGCAACAGGTAGGATTACATTGTAGTGTCATGTTGTGGAGTTGTATGTTGGGGAGCTATCTAGCGCATATCGCTTCTATGGATATTATTATTATGGATAACTTATAAAGCGCCATTTTCGTAAAATAATACCTCAAGGCCGCTTTACAAAGTGATTATATAAAGATAAAAATTCAATTTTAACTTTTTAATTTAAGGAAAATAATGTACTTTGTCACCACATGCTAAGGATTTATTCAAATGATTTAGAGAACAAGTGGGTTTTAAGTTTCTTCCGAAACATCACTTCACTCTCACAGTTTCGGACCTCTGCTGGGAAAGCATTCTATGCCGTAGGGCCTGCGACTGCAAATGCGCGTTCGCCGAATTTAGTGCGCTGATTGCGTAGAGGTGCAATAACTTTTCTTTTCGACGTAGATGTGGCTGATCTAAGTGTAAGATGTCTGTCAGCTAGTTCATCTGGAATGCAGAGTTCCCTTAGATATTCCGGAGCAGAGTTGTGCAGTGACTTATACATAAGCCAAATGAGTTTGTATTCCACCCTCTGTGGAAAACGTAGCCAGTGTAATTTCCGAAGTAATGGAGTGATATGACTGAACGTAGAGATTCCAAAAATAAGTTTCGCTGCGGCATTCAATACGGACTGTAGGCGAGTCATTTTATTCATTGGTAGACCTGCGTAGATACCATTACAATAATCGACTCTAGACACTACAAACGCATTTATTCATTTACGGGCGGCATCAACTGGCAAATTTTTGCGTATGCATTTAATCTATCTTAGCTGGTAAAAGCATGAACTTATCCTTATACTAATTTGAGCGTCAAGAGAAAGGTCAGAATTAAGGAAGACTCCCGGTAGTTTAACGGTGGGTAAAGCGGTAATCCTTACATCGGGTAGTGCCGTATCCTGAATTAAATTCTGTCGTCTGGCTGAAGCCATCCATAGTTGTTCTGTTTTATATAAGTTAAGTGTTAGTCTATTTTCAGCCATCCTTTTTCAGTTTCCTATTTTCTCAATGCATCCATTAATCAAATTAACAAGCACATTTCTCTCGTTCGGTTTACGATAAAAATAAATCTGTGTATCATCTGCATAGCAGTGAGACCGCATTCCACATTTTTTGATAATATTGTCTATATCTTTAGTGTACAGGAGATGGAGGAGTGGTCCGAGTACTGATCCTTGGGGTAATCCAGTAGACACCTTAAAGTTGGATTGTACGGACAGAATCAAATCGCTCTAGTGCGGCGTGTCGTGCGGGCGCAACAATTTAATCCTGCCTTAAGACATCTTGTAAATTGCAGTTCTAAGGTAAGATAAGTAATCTTATATGATATATAATTAAACAACAATCAATCAATTTAAGATATTATCCTAAAAACGGTCTTTATTTTAGAAATGAAGATTTCAAGACTACTGATGTAGAGGTTTCATGAATATTAATGATTTTGAATTGCAAAGGTTTCGGTTTTGTTTAGTTTTAATGTCGACCGAACTCTGTTTTTTCAATAGATAAATAAATCAGTGAGAATTAATTGCTAAGCAGTTGGATTTGGGGCGACAATTTGGACACAGGGGCAAATTAATATTTAAAGCCGTAAATAAAATAATGAACACCCACAAACAAAATGCGAATTTGCAAGATACGGTACAATGCACTGGATCCACGATCGGATAAGTATATGAACAAGATTCACACACCTTGCATGTAATGGATATTGTTGAGAGTAACGATAAAACTAGATATCGGACACTACATGTACAGAAAACAGATGGATGCCAAGTGCAAAGCGTATCGGGATCAAAGGGGATACTTACTTTATAATACCACTTACTATTTACCTGTATTTTGACAGCGAGTAAAGGGTAAATAAATACGTGTTACATCACCATACCGGTATAAACATAAACGGGCCATATAAATGAAACAATGTTTTAATTTAAAGTCAATCAATTTTAAGATTGAACGGCGTTTATGAAACAGAAATTATGCAATTTACCCGCGAAATTTGAGAAATGTCTGTTCAAGAGTGGCTATTTATATTTTTCGATTTTCCGGTTTCTATTTGGTTAAAATATTTTACATCTTACCCATTTCTGATCTTGAAATCTCTAGATCTCCATAGATAAATAGCAACTTTCAGAGCATTCCGAGATCAAAAAAGTTGAAGAGTCTTTCAATAGAATTAAAAGCCTACAATTAAGGCATATAATATAACAGGGATGGGCAGATGGGATGCGCACGGATTGATGAGTGAGTGAATCAGGCCAAATAGGTAGACATATGTTTTTATTTACAGTGTTTTATTTAGTGAGTTTTATGTGTTTTTATTATGTTTTGTATGTATTTGATATTAATATTAAATTATATTTAATAAAGCATGTTTCAAAATTATATAAAATGTCTTCCTCGGCACGGGACACTCCAGTGAGGGGTGTCGATCATAATTGTTAACTCTTAACTGGCGTCGTGGTAAAAAATTACGTTACTGGCGTCCGAGCATCGTTGAACCCACCCTTTTTAAAATATATATTTTATAAATGCCATATGTTCGATTTTATTTTTTGTTTATAATTACATGGTTTATATTCTGTTAATTGGCAAATAAAACACCTTTAAATTACAAAAATATATACTCTAATCAGCCTTAAACAACAATATTGATTAAATGTAAAAACAGTGTTTAGTAATTTGACCGATGAAAATTAATACAATATTTTCTTCACATATTCTAACAATAGAAAGGATGTTTTTAAGAAAAAGAAAAAATATCAATTGGTAAAATAAACTTTTTTTTACTAATTGAAGCAGATTTCGAGGACTCTGAGTGTGCATGTGTTTCAAATGGGATTTTTACACATAAAACATAAATTAATTGTCTTCGCACTCTTCCCAAAGGGGCACGCGAAAAATATTTTCCTATTATTGCGCTCCACGACTTGTTGTCGCTCAGCCACTGGTGATGATATAGGATAATTATCACTGAGTTCGTCGAGAAGGCACTGTTCTATTCCGTCGTCTTGGTCTGTGGTACGAGACCTGCTACCGCTTGGGCCGGCAACTTGCTTGTCTATGGTGGATATATTACTAAACATAAAGTTACGTAAATTGCGTCTTAGTCCCGCTGAACCCACTTACTTGTTTTAAATGCTATTTTCACTGGTCCGATCGACACATCCTCTCACTAGTCTATTTGCACCTCAACTAAAGGAAGGTACTGAGGAGGAGGGGTCACTTCCCCGTAAAACGCGAGATTAGTGGAATAAACAAAAATCGACATGGGTCCAAGGGGCAAGGACGCCAGTGAAGAGTCAAAAAGGGTAATACATAAATTGTAACAGAACAAATAAAAATATATATGAAGTCAACGAGAGCCACATTCAGGATTTTCATATATGTATAAAGAGTCACACCATACAAAGAGATAGATTCTCACGTAGTATTAAATACACATAAGTATATAAGAAAATATACACATGAGAAAAAGAAAAATGTATTAAAAATTTATTTAATAAAAAATAAAATATGCGAAAAATGTATTTATCACTTTTAGCTTAATCTTTGAAATGTGATGTACAATTTGTTAAGAGTCGTTCGGAGTAATTCTGTCAAATGCTCGTTTTTAGTTACGAACAATGTTTTGATTTCATCCATATAGGACTACTACTGGCATTATACAAGAGATAAATAAAAAATTTAGCGCTATAAACTGTGAAAAAATTTCATTCTTCACATTAAAACGTGCAATAAAAAAATTCAGTTCAAGATATAGTCTATATTTTCAAGACAATTACAACACGCAAACAATAAGGTCTCATATCATACATCTTAAAAACCACTTTTTGACAGTTTGTTTTTTTACTGTCGAGATGGGGTTCCGTCAAAAAAAGGTAGATCAAATAGGGTTCCATGACCAAAAAAAAAATGGGAATCGTTGAACTAGAGTTTCAGATAGATCGAACGCATTAACTTTTATATTTCTCTCTAATAAATCTCAGTTTCTGTTGAGATATGTTGATAGGTCAATAAGTCAGATAGTGAATATGCAGACATGACAGGCATATTACTGATGTTCGCTTCAGAGCAGTTCCCAAAGCTCATAATCCCAAAATAGGATAATAATATAGTACCTACGGCAAAAGATGTGTAACGAACATAATCCATATAACAATTTATTTCCCAAAGGGAGTTATATGTCACGTTGGCGCCTGACGTGAGACAACTTCTGAAATTGCGAAATCAATTTGATATAAGTACAACGTGGCCCCTAAATTCGGTAATAAAAATTTTAATAAACCTCCCACAGTGTGGACTTACACATTCGAGGTAACTAAATGTGTATTATTTATGCAATATTCGATACAGATGTGAAATTCTTACATTTTTAGAAACACGTCAGCACTCGTCCTTGACATTAGGATTGCAACGAGTACCAGTTCGGCCTGTATTACAAATTGATATAGGTATACCTAGTAAAAGATTTATTCATACTTGTCGATCCAGTCAGTTAGAATTTTCCATTAGAAATTGTGAGTATCCATTTAATGTTTCTAAGGTTTCCCGGCAGGATCGACGTAAAAATTTGTTTGATAAGAGGATATACGGCGAAGAGAGGTTTGATTCATATGTATTTGATTACAATTTTCTGTCTCTCTCTCGCAGATATCTTGCATAATCCAGGGAGAAACAACGGAAATACGATTGTATGAAGAAAAACCAGATCGCGCACCCCCATAAGCGGCTTATGACCCGTTTCACACGCGCAGCGCCAATCCACCCGGCCCGGTAACTTTACCGAGTACATCCTTTAAATGCACACGAAATGTGTTGCCTTTTCGCATGTGTCGTAAATATCCAAACGACCCGGTATACCGCATTGAAATCTGACAAATCTGCGGTGTCGCGGCAAAGGGGCACAATATATATACATAACTTGATAGTTTCCGAGTTCCCATCCCTTCTCACATACACAAATGCAATTTAACCGACTATGTGATATCGCATGGATCGCGCGAAATGGGCCAATGGGTGCGATTTTAGATTTTTTAGAATATAATAATTAAGCTGTAGTTTGGGAAAACGCACGAAAAGTAAGAAAATCGTACGATTTAGTTATTTTTTAAATCGCTTAATTAATTTAGGACACGCTAAGATCAGCGGCAGTAGATTTAATTTAATGTAAGTGGGTACTTTAAGCAGATTTGAAGTGCATAGGTACCTAGATAGTAATAAAATCGCAAAATTATTTTTGAAGTATAATAGAAATACCTCAGTGGAGGCAGTTGGTATACCTGGGATGGTATTCTGAACGGAATTGCACGCGAAGAGATCGCTCGCTCTGTTAGCGTGTATTTAGTGCGAAAATACGCGTTAAAAATGCGTTTTCGACGCGCGCTTCAGAATACCACCCCTGGTTGGCGCCAACCGAGCGCCATTTTAAAGGACCCTTGATTGGATGTCCATCCCAGAACCCAGAACAGATCTTTAGTAGGTCTTCAGTAAAGATAATTGCTTTTTCTATCTCCACATATTTGAAATAAATTTATGAGCGGGTGATGGTAGAAATAATTTAATGTTAATAAAGGAATTTTATTCGTTCAAACGTGAGAATTCAAGTTTTTGATTTTTAATTATTCGACGCCTCTTCGAGAATTTACTTTAAAGTAAGGAAGTTCAGTGCTACGGGAAATTGGATACAAAAAATATTTTCTTACACGCGGTAAAAATTAGAGCATTTAACAGCACGGTGAAGTTCCTCCAAAATTAACAAAAATATTTAAAAAATACTTTGAATGACGTCACGAGTTCTTGCGAAACAACCATTGATAGAGTGTTGTGATAAATTTCCGGTTTACGGAAAGCCAATTCTCCAATCAGCAGAACTCACCGCAGAGAACTTGTGACGTCACAGGCGGAGTAATTTAAAACTTTGAATTTATCAAATATTTTTTATGAAATTAATAAATAAAAACAAATAACGAAAAAAACCAAAAAACTTCCTTAAGTTATTGTATAAAGGAACTTATTTATAATTAGGTCCGTGTCCGAGCGGACTAAAGAATACAAAAATGTGTGTAAAAATAGAAGCAGAACTCTGGACGAGTGTTTACGAAGTGATTTCTAATCTCAGGTAAAAATCTTGAAAAAGGAAATCGAGTGGAGATCAGTCCGCCTAGTGGTCTGCTGATTAGCGAGTTTTTCTTACATGCCAGAGGTCTCGGATACGATTCCCGGCAAGTTCGACGCCAAATATTTTATATCGCAATATGAATGTCAAAGTCCCAGAACTGGCGCCTAAAACGCAAGTCTGATCACCTTACAATCATGAACTTTAAATATAAATGATCGCTGATACGTTGCGATTGGAGTTCCCGCTAAAATGCCACTGACATATAAATACATAGACGCGCCCAATAGAGTAAAATATTTTTACAAGTAGTGACAAAAGAACGTAGACATAGTTACTTAGTATATTTATTTATACCAGAGATATATTCAACGAGCATGCATATGCTACCAAAAATTGGAGGATACTCAGAGGTTGTATTTTAACGTTACCAATCAGCATTAGTTTTTGGCGGATCACAATCATTATATTTTTAAAACGTATTCCTATCAGTGTAGCCCTGTAAGTAAGAAGAGCTTCGCAAATGCGCCGCTAGGCGTAGTTTGACGTTTACAAAAAGTAATGTTTATATTAGGATATGAATTGTTTTAAGCTTTGTTAATACTCGCGAACAATTATTTATTGATGAAAAGTTACTCAACCTTTTTACAATGTTTAACCGAAAGGTTTTTACACGCTTTTATGACACAAGCAGGCGTTTTGGTTTTTATTCTAAAAGTCACGCACGACGGTCGAAGAACGACTAAATACGCGTTGGGCATGACTGAGCGTTAGGGCATAAGTCAAGTGTCATTATTTTTGAGGACACAGGGCATGTCTATGTGTATTCATATGTCTATGCTAAAATGTATATTGAGGAATCAATGAGCGTCAGGGTCGCGATTACAAATGCTATATTAATCGGTACATATCGAGACGGTATAAACTAACATCGATATTTATGTACGAAAATGTGTATATTTGTATGAAAATTTAAAGTATATTCGTCGGTAACCTGTAATTGAACATACTCAACATATTTAGAAAGAATAAAAACATTTTCCATTCTTTATACGGAAAACTTAATTTTACTTTATAGATAAAATTGAAGATAAATTTTACCTTCCTATTAGAATACGGACCCAGGGCTGGTATTTCAAACGCTCTCGCGGCCGTATTATTTCGTGTATTTACATACAATAGACACGAGATAATACGGCCGCGAGAGCGTTTGGAATACCACCCCAGGTGCTATATTTCCGCCAACTATTCATAAAAATTACGAAACCGGTCGAATATAAATATATGCATATCGCTAGCCCAAAGAAACAGTAAGATATCTCTGAAAAACAAATTCTGAGATAGGCAAGCCTTCCAGGTTTGCAAAGGGCCTGACTGAATTGCTCAATTATCTCGTTTAAGCCTGACTGCATTAATTTATTTTACGTAGATTATGAATACTTTATTCTCAAGAAGGTAAACTATCTAACTTCAGTATTTAAGTATTTAAAAATATTAACTTATTGCTGCTGCTTGTTTATCTCAAAATTGGAAATTATGGGTTCATCTCACTGTTGCTTTGGCGATATGTATATTATAAGAGATAAATGCTTTGAGTAAATACATCTTACTCTAAGGATAAATGTTACATGAAACTTATTTTCGCTAGCCTTTGAATTGATTCAATAATAAACTAAAAAAGCGTACAAGTACAGATACTGAATTTTGATATTCAGTTGATATTTTATGAAGAAATTTTCAGAACTGAATTATCGAGAGAGGGAGAGAAGTCAAAAATTACTTCATGTTGTAAATTATTGTTTCTACTTTGACATTAGTAAATAAATATAGTATTAGGCATTTGTTTACGTTTGTCCAAGAAGATAGATAGAAATAGAAAATTATCACCAATAATTGTAAAAAGTTCAATTATTTTGTAGTCGATAGTAAATGTATTAAATGCGTGACCAAATATTAAATAATAATATAACACTCGTCAAAATTAATATTGACGTAAATAATTAGTATAATTACTCAATACGATAATGGTGATTTATTAATGTGCATAATGTTTATTAGTAAAATTATACACTGGGAATATAAAGTTATAAAATGGGAATAATATTTGTAAAAGTCAATAACAGATATTCAAATTTTATGAAATATATTACGAAAGGAAAGGTGCTTCATTGTGTGTATTTTTATACCAAATTATTGGATAAACATACGAAATGCAAGTAATATTATCAGTTTTATGATTCTCCAATGAATTCACACAATATAGTACGCTAATACGTACCGCAAACGCAGCGTTCGCTCGCCGTATGATAAAATGTGTGCGGTAGTCGGTAGTATGTGTACACAATTTTTACATCAATGGCATGAATGTGTACCACCCGGCTAGTTACTGCCAATTTTTTGCTCTTAGCAAACTGGTACGAGATGTAACATTGACCAGAGATTTAGTAAACGAAATGTTATTTTAGCAATGCGTCGCCTACACATTTTCAGAGCAAGGGGTGGTCGAATAGACATTTTCCCATTCAGTCTGGCGCACGAGCGCGAGAATAGTCAGTTAGTGACATTTACCTGAGATAAACTGTCTGTGATCTGACGCTGGAGAGAATCTCGCTGCTTCTCCACGCCTTTCAGCTTCACTTCGGTGTCTCCCAGTCGCTCCTGAGTCTCCCGCAGACTATCAACCAACTTATCTCTCTCATCCAGCATAGACACCATCAGCTGCTCCAAGTCTGCATTTTCGCCAGAGAACTGAGAGCTTCTCTGGCTAATGCTGTCCTCGGAGATCGTAGGCATCACGTCGCACATCATATTCCACATTTTAGATAATCACTCGAATTAATATTAGTCGTTCTTTTCACGATTGGCGGCACCAAATATTCACAATCGGTAATGATGTTTTATATTCCAGTACAAACATTATCTAAATCTAACACACGGCAACAACCAAAAATATTTTAAACGCTCCACAGACACGATAAAATATATATTTAAACAATTAGACGACATTATAGAAGAAAATCTAGGTTGACACACCTACAAATTCCTATCACACCAGTCCCATCACTACACTTCCCGACCCAGCGGCCTGTCAGCCATCTTGGATCTTGACGTCAGGCGAGGCCATCTATAAAATTAGTTCGCATAGGTGGCGACACTTGCGAATCTGTTTTCGAAGCTTTGGAAATATGTCGAAAGATGGCTTTAGGAAAGGGAATACAAAATAATTTTTAAAAAACAAATGATGTTTTCAGTTTATTTTATTCATAAAGAATGAGATTAGAAGACGAGATATTTTTTAAATAAATAAAATAACACCATATACATAAGAGTTATACAATAACAAATTAGGTAATTATAATTTTAAGAATGTGAACCATCGATCAATAAATACAGAGATGAGTAATATATTTTTTAAAGTAGTGGCAAGAAAAGGTAACAATAGTTACTGAGTTTTTTTATTTATACCAGGACTGCATTAATTGCTATCAAAAATTGGAGGATACCCATTTTTGTTATATAAAAAAGTTTGTATTTTAATGTTTACAATCAACATGAATTTTTTGTGGATCCTAATCAGATTCTTTCCTTACAATTTTGTAGAATTTTGGGGAATGCAAAAATAATATTAACTCACAACTATTATATTTTAAAAATAAATCCCTATCAGTGCACTCCTGTAAGTAAGAAAAGTTTCGCGATTTTGCTGCTAGACGTAGTTTGGCATTTAAAATAAATAATACTTATATCTGAATATTAATTATTTTAAGCTTTGTTAATCACTTATAAAACAATAATTCCTAATGACAAGTTAAACCATTCTTTTTGCAATGTTTATTCTAACGGTTTTTACACGCTTTCACGACACAATCAGGCAATGCTTTCGGTTTAGATTCTAAAAGACAAGCTCACTTCACACCTGGCTGGCGGTCAAAGAATGAGTAAATTAGCGTAGGGAATCAATGAGCGTTTGGGCATCAGTTAAGTGTCATCATTGTTAAGGGCTCAGGGTGCGTCTATGTGTATTAATAGGTCGATGATAAAAGTACATATAATGCTAAAATACATTTTACCACTGATTTGTCTTAAATATTTTTTTCATAACTATACACACATTCTTCTGCTCAATTTGATTGAATAATAATATGAATTATTTCATTTAAAATTCCGGCATAACAACAAATATTCATATCATTTTTCATTTTAATATCAGTAAGTAAATAAAAAGAGAAAGTGTTATTCTATAAATGCACATTATTATAAAGAACAAACATTAGTTCGTTTAAAGACCCAAAATATGAATTGATGTTAAGAAAAACTTATACTATTTATTGTTTCACCATTTACTTTGTGGAAAGACAACTGTTTATATTTACACCTGATGATGGGTAATTCAGAATACCTGAAACTAGTATTGTTATAATATATAATACTCTTATGTGGTAAAAATTACAAAGTTTTATATTTTAAATACATTAGAAAAACTTGATTGCACACAATTCAAGTTTTAGCAAGAAAAAATGTTATGAAAAAAATATACCCATATTTAAGCATTGTTATAACTTGAGATAAGTATTGTTAAAAAAACTCCATTAACATTTGCTATTTTTATATCAAAAGAAAAAATGGGTGCCTACATACCAACTATGTGAGAAGTTTCTATTGTCCTTACATTACAGGACATGTCTACATATTAATTCTTAATCTTATGTAATTTATTACAATTCATAATCTAATTGACTTTTGTTTCATACTAAGTGAGGGCTAGATAAATACTTTAATATACATATCAACAATGTTTTGAGTACATCGAAATCTTTGAAAGACAAGTACTAGTTTTAACTATTGAAGTATCCAAGAAGACATAATAATTGACGCTTCTTAAAGAATTGATTTGTCTCTTTTGAAATAAATGTCTTAATTTTACATTTCATAAATGAGAAAAATTGAGTAAGTACCATATCACAGGCTCAAGATTACACGTGGACTTGTTTTATTAGCATGCTGTCGGTCTCATGGTGTAATGGTCAGTGCATTCGCCTACCATGTAAGAGGTCTGAAAGGCCCGACATGGTTGATATGGAATATTTATTTAAAAGGGTGTTTTCACACTAGAATATTTCATAGTCCCTGGACGGGAACCTGAAGCGTAAGACTGATCTTCGTACTTTTATGTAACAAAAAATATTAAGATATGCTGCGATTGGTGTACTAATACAGTGCCCTATGCATACCATTATGTGCGGAAAGGGAATGCTGATGTTTTATTACAATATTTTGAGTATGTCCTTATGATTGTAGACAAGGGACTCTAGGGAATTAAGATTGAAATTTATTGTTGAGTGAAAATATTTTTGAGAAGGGAATATGGAAGTCTAAGCATTTACAAGGTATATGACCTATCATTGGCTGGTTTAAGTGGCCATATTACAAACTGTGTAACATTCACCATTCTGCCTGTGTTAAAACATACACATTTCCACAACTCTTTTATCTGTTGACTTTGTAAAGTAAAAGAGCTGAAACTTTTATTCATGTGGGTGAGGTTAATCTGGCTAAATTATTTAATCTACTGGCCGGTGTGACACTTTCATAAAACTGTTTTCCCTTTCTGTTGCAATAAATTTCAATGTTAATAACTCCCCGGGGAGTGAAATCCAGTATTGTCCGCAACATTTTGACATACCCACTCAAAATTTTGTGTCATTAGCCTTGTAAATGCCTAGACTTCTATAATCCCTTCTCAAAAATGATCTGAATGTGCTAAATTATACAATGATAAATATGTGAATTAAAAAAGGATTAACTGATCAATTAATCATTAATACTCATATAATGTAGTTTAAAATGAAATATCGGTATTAAATAATAATAGAAACAGATTGCATAGGTTTATTTTTATAGCTTTTTTGCTGCATTGTATATAAAAAAAAAATGCTGTTTACCTCAGAACAGGTATTTACTATACCCAGTGAGAATAGAAAGTGCCTAAAAAAATACAAACATTGTAAAAGTATAAATAAATATCGAGGCTTCACTGAAAGAATGCATTAAGTCAATAGACTTTTTATATTTGCCTAGAATGAAGATTGTTCTTTCAAAGCTTTATAAACAAATAAAATAAAAGAAAATTGTGGCAGAAATAATGGGTTGAAATTATAAAAAAGTTTGTTGAACAAAGAAAGAACTTGTTTCAATGACTTAATGCATTCTGTAAGTAAAGCCTCTATATGTTTGCTAATATTTTAATTTTGCTCATTTGTATATTTTTGACCTTCTTCACTGTTTTGCAAACAGATCATAATAATGCTTTTCTTTACTTATAATAAATACCGATTTTTTCGGCACTGAACTGAACTGAAACACAACACAAAATAAATTTCTACATCAGAGTGCTGTAATAATTTTTCTTATGTTTCAAATTAGATTTACCACCACCCAGAAAGTACTATAGGCTGTTATTGCAGAGATAGTTATTTGGTGCAGAAAACAAAAAATACAAAATAATCATTGTTAGGTAGGCTCATATGCCTGATCGATGTTTATAATAATTATCAAAACTGAAAAACAATTTGTAATGTTGGTTACTATTTATTTTGTATTTTTGTAAGAACTGTTTTTTACATTACAATAGGTCAAGAGACCCAATTACACCACAAAATACCCAGGCTCCAGAAAAAACAATGTAATATTAATGTTGTAATCTCACTTGGAAGAAAAAAACTGAACTCAACTGTGTGTGAGGCAACCAACATAGACATTATTACACCACAGGGTCGCCGTGTTACTTAACATATAACTTATTTTATTTTAGTAAAAAGAAATATTGGTGTTCTTGTAATTTACCCAAATATTTCAAATTTCGGGGGCCATTTTCAACGAGTTGTAAAAAAATTTACTATTAGAAAATGGAAATCAAGTTGGGGTAGAGTGGGGTTCGAACCTCGGACCCCTGATCCGTGAGCCTGCAGCACTAGCCGCGGGACCACAACCCGATTCAACTTGACATGAAATTTAATATGAAAAATCGATATTATTGTATTGATAAATGTATTAATATATTTTTGTAATCCATCAATAATAAATAGTAAGTACGTTGTTTTAAAAAGATAATTACATAATATTAAATAAAAACATAATTATTGCAATTATGAAGTGAGCAAAACAGAACAAACAAAAAGTACATTTTAGAGATCCATAGACCTTTATAAAAAAATATATGAAGTTATAAATAATTAGTGAGAAAAATACTTTTCCATTTGAGATTGAGATTCAAGCCATCATACAAAATATACTGGTGGATTACAAAAAACATCCCAATAAATTTCAACAAAATAAATAAAAATTCACAAGAAATATATACACATTTACTATGTATAAGTCACAAACATAATGTATTTAGGTACTTTATGGTTTACATGTATTTTAATAACAACTGTTATATAATGGGTATGAGCATATTTAAAAAGATAACGGGTAACATTATAAGGTAAATTGCATTTATAGGTATGTATTGTAAATTATTGAGAATGTTAAAAGTTGAAATATTATCATTGGTATTTCTGTTGTTTCTATTATATTTATGTATTTAATATTAAAGGATTTAATATCTTTTTTCGTCAGATAACAGTATATATACAAACTCGTATTATGTTATTATTATAAAAATTTGTTTCAGTAGCAATGAGAATAATTTATTAGTATATTAAAAATTCTTAATAAAACTTTGGTAAAGCTTCATTCACAATGGCATTCTTGTTTATTTTGCAAGCAATATAATGAGATTTAACTTATAGGTATGGACTCAACATGTTTTAGTTAGTTTCTTACATAAAGTACAATCTCTACAATAACATAAGAAAAGTGGCTATCCATTATGTAGTACGTTTTGGCAGTGTTTATTTAAATACTGCACATTTTTTAACAACTGTCATCCTACCCATTACGAGTAAATGTACCTAATATAGGCATTTAATAATTTAATTTAATTCTCTATAATTATAATAATTTATTTGAATACCTAAAAACCAACAAACAATAAGTAAGTAATACTTTTAAAGAAGTTTTAAGAATCCTTAGTATTTGATTTTAAAATACTTTTTAAGATAGGTTTGTAAACCAATGTCCATGGAATAAATGCAATGAAACCCGAAAAATACACAGACTTGTAGACAACCCACCATTTTCCATAGCTCAAAAGAGCAAAGGGAATAATGCTGTAAGCGATGAATATTGCCACATAAATTTTACGAATGATATATAAGGCGATTGTAAATGATTTGTATTGAGAAATTTTATTGTAGGTTTCATTGTTTTGTAAGATTTTTTCCAAATCTCTTTCCATTACTAAAATAGAGAACTCCATAAAGAAGGCCATATAATATCCGCTATGTAGTCCATGCCACACAGCTAGGAACAATAAAGTTATAACCTGACTAACCACTCGGTTTCCGAGAAAAGCCATTCTTTTGTAAACATATTGAGCAACCCACGCATTAGTGTTTACATTAAAGCAATCCACAAACTGGTTGATTCTTACTATTCCTTCATAAATACCCAGTTTTATATTGCGGCAACCGTCCCATAGAGCAGTGTCCTTAGATTCGCCATTGTAGGCTAATCCAAATGTGATGCAAGCACCTGAAAAAAAAGTATTATAAGTAAAACCGGCACATTGAATTGCTTAATTTAAATGGGAATGCACAAACATTTAAATTTTTAGAAACTTTAATATGGAAAAAATATATGTCTAGAATAAAATGACATAGGTAGATATGAGAAACACTGACCTAACAAGTCATTGATATATAATTAATTATACAACCATTTGTTTTTTTTAATATATGGTAGCTACAAATAATAAACATTTCATTTATCAGCTGATTTAATTGTACCAATATTTATAGTTCTAAATCAAGTTTACAGAACTGAAAACAGAATTTCGCAAATTATTTAATTTAATTTACCATTTATATAGGACGATTGCCCCTTAAAAAAATTGTAATATAAACATATTTGGTTTAATTATACAAAAATCATAAATTTATTTTTATTAAACTAGAAATATATATTTAACTTTAAAATAATATAACACACGCAGAAGCAGCAGTTCATGACAAATAGAAAATTAAATCATTTAACAAATTGCAAGAAAATTAATATTATTGTATATTTAGTTTTTCAGATAAAAAAAATAAAAGTATACAATATTAGTACTGAATACAATTTTTTATATAAATATGTGTATTTACATTAACGTTTCCCATTACATAAAATAAAAAAACAATTCTTGTGTACATAATGGGGAGTGACGATAAAAAGACGTGTTTAAATTATTAGACCAAAGAGAAAAAGTATAACCTTTTTAGCTATCTCATTTTCTGGCTGATATTGTTTTAAATTGTTTTTGTTGTTTAATATCATAAAATATAGTTTTAAACACATTTTATGTTGTGGCAACATCCTAGTGTGACTGTTTTTAGACCGACAGCCCAAAATGTCATTTGCAAGTAATTTCTTGTTTATAAGCAGCAATACGTAGACGCATTATACTATGAGCATTTTGTGTTATAGAGGGCTGATTTTATATTTAAAAAACACAGTCGAACTCGGTTATAACGATCACAGAAATAGCAAGATCTTGGATGTAATGAGGAAACATTAGTTGACATTTTAGTTCATGGTTTTCTCCATACAATTATTCACTGTTATAACGAGTTACTTCTCGGACATACCAAACAAAAATACTGTCAAAAATTAAACAAAAAATCTTCAATTGTTAAAAACATCATACTCGAAATAAGAACCTAAATAATAAAATCCAAACAGTCAGCTGACGTAAATGATAAATACCATACCGCCGGGCGTTGAGATCGGATTATGTGTATGACAGCTTGTAAGTGTCTAAGTAATAATTGGATTTTTCGCTGACAATATTAAAAAATGAACACACGTGGTTTTAAAAAAATCAAAGCTTTGTGAACTTAGTAAGTGCCGGTTCGGCACATTATTACGATTTACAGCTGATTTTGTAGTTTAGGAGTGACATGCTTGTTTCAGTGGTTTTTATGGTGTTTTTCAGATTTTTTACGCAGACACAAAACAATTTGGAAATGACTATTTTAAATGTAATAATGGTCGGTTAGATCGTTTTAACAATCGACACAATCTTGTTTATGGGGGACTGCATTTTTATGCAAGATGGGGCTCCCTGTCATAAAGTAGAAAATGTCTCGACATTTTTAGCAAATGAGAACGTCAAAACATTACACGTAATAGTAATAGTCCATAGTCCAAACATTAATCTCATAGAAAATTTACAGGCAATAGTTAAAAACAAAATAGAAAGCATTACCGGTAAACAGCAGTTAATTGAAAAATTCATTGAAATTTGGCATCAGCACCCCGATATCCACAATTACTGTAAAGCTCTTATGTCTAATATGCCCAAAAGGATAGAAATGGTTGTAATAATAAAGGGATGCAAACAAAGCGATAATAGATTAACACACACTGATTTGTGCCTTCTATCAATAAATTCTTGAAAACAGAAAATTTGTGTTTTAGTCTAATAATATGAACACGTCTGTAGGTAAATAAATTTAATTACACCAAAAATTTCTGTGAGTTTTAAATGTATAATAAGAAAGCACCAACCTTCAGTTAACAGCCAGCAAGAAATGTATTTCATAAAGAATATTTTAAGCCAAACTGCCATTATGATATGTTTCCATACAAATGACAAGTCCAGAAATGCTTCCGTAAGAAAGTACGACTCATTTAAATACGAGTTTCCGATTTGATAAGCCACTAAGTAACATAAACCAATCAGACCTCGCTGTGAGCCTGCTGTGAAACAAGATGGTTTTAGATTGTTTTCAAACTTCCCGTCTACAAAGTCCCTCAATCTTACTAATGAGAATTGAGGACCCACTAAGTAGCTGGCAGGAAAGAAGACATAGGAGAAGACTTCCAATAGTTGAGGTTGATTTCTAAGTGCCGACTTCTTGGTACTGCTAGATAATGTTTCGAAGTCTTTTGATCCATCCCAAATATCTTGAGATAACCCAATTAATCTCAAAACAAGAACACAGTGGGGCATCGTCCATGTGATGTCATACGAGTCGGATTCTGTAATCCAGTAGCCTGTTAGAAGATACCCCATGTGGAAGATAAGGTTCAGGATCACATTAAGTTTAGTAGGTCCCAACAGCCGGGCGGATCCGTAACTAAATAAAACTGCATAAATGCTGTGCCGAACATCATAACCGAAGTTAAACAATCCAATGACGATACCGCACAACGCTAAGAAAGATTTTTTGATGTTAGGGCTTTTGTCTTGAATAACAATTTTATAAAACCAAGCGATTGGATATGCGATTACAATGGAA
Organism: Micrasema longulum; assembly: GCF_059751315.1. Classification (NCBI taxonomy): domain Eukaryota; kingdom Metazoa; phylum Arthropoda; class Insecta; order Trichoptera; family Brachycentridae; genus Micrasema; species Micrasema longulum. The sequence goes on along the minus strand of NW_028278071.1, from coordinate 358,530 downwards.
ATAAGAAGTCTCAGTGCGGGGTCAGACGCCCCTGAAATATCTGATAAATATTTTATTGGATCCATTTCAGAAGAGTAAATTAAAATAATATTTATTTAACAAGTAATTACTGGCTGTCACTATCGCTTAATAATCTTTATTTTATGACAAATCGTAATTTTTAAACATTTTTCCTTATGATCCATAACACATTATACATTAGCCACTGTAAAAGAAAATCAAGATCACGAACACCTAGACGAGTTGCCACACTGCACTAGACCAGAGATCAAAACGATTACAAATCACAGATTATATTAGTACTAATAAAAATCATAGATAAAATATAAAGGTCACTGACATCGAACACCATTAACAATGTTTTATATTTTCATGGTGATTGGGATAAATATTCAAATTAGTAAAGGTCGATTATTATGCTGGCGCGTTCGCAAACCTCACACATATGCATTTTAAGTATAAAGTAAGTTGATTAAAAAAGTAAATATTTTATTTTAACTAAATGTGCTATTATTTTGAAAATTTCTCTCGGATTAAAGAGTTGAGTGTATGAAAAAAAACAACCGCGAGTTTCTTGCAATAATTATTTTTTGACCTAGTTTTAATAGTCTATTAACAAAAAAAAAAATATTTAAAAAATCCACCGAACTTCCTCATTCAATGTATCACGGGGGGGGGGGGGTAAAATAATAATATATAAAAAAAAATGTTTTTTTATGGGGTTGTTTGGGTATTGAGATAGAGTGGTGGCGAGAGAAAAATTAAAAATGAGATTTGATCATCTCGGAGGCTGTGAAAAATCAAGTTCCGCGTTTGCACGTATGAATATATGGAAGCTGTCCATCTCTCCGCTAACTGAGAGAAAGCGGGAACATCCGCCGAACGGAAACTTGAGATGAATTTGGAAGATCGCGTCTTCCTGGTGCCTCATGGGGTATGTAGAATAGTAAATTTCTTTGCCATGTGTTCCCATTTTTATTCCCCATCATGATAATATAATCCTAATTAAAACTAAATGAATTTAAAGCCCAAAAAAAATTAAAGAAAACTTAAATCTAATCTGAAAACAAGTAATTTGGAAGATGATTTAAAAAGCTTGAATGTTTTATGTACCTATGTTTATTAAACTAGAACATGATAATAATCTTAGAACTAGTTATAAACATGAGAGAAAGAAGAATACTTACAGATCTAGGTCCTTAACTAATGCAGTTCGTAATTGTCACTCTTCACTAATATCTTAACTCTATCACAATATTATCGGTGGTTTCACTTGTGTGGAGAGATGACGGATGGTAGTCCGGATGCTGTGTTCGGACGAACACATGCTGGGCGATGTCTTGGGCGGAGATCTGCCATGGATAGAGCCATGGGCGGCTCTCGGGATTCGGTCCCGTGGCGATGGTGACGGTGACAGCCAGCTGGAAGACTGGCCGGCCGTGGGCAGGGCACACGCGCTGGCGGTGCAGGAAACTGGCGTTTCTTTGGAGGACGATGGATGTCCTGGATGTGGAGGGACCTTCGCGGATGGAAGGTGGCCTCCGATGACCCTCGTGGAGTAGTCGGATTCCACGAGGTTTGCTACGTAGCACTAGCTACCCGTACACTCACTTCACTTCAACTTCCACGACTCTCGACATTGTATCGTCTCCGCGATCGACGGTACGATCGCGTCGACCCGACTCACTCTCCCGACTCTCGACCGACTCTTGGTCGACTCTCCTTCCCGACTGTATTCCGACTCGTCTCGTTCCGACCGTTTGGGGTGGTTTTATAACACTCCAATTAGGAGGTCTCTCCTTCTCCCTCTCACTTATTGCCTAAAACTCGTTGTCTCTTGGTCATTTGAATTTAACCCGAGGTCGTAATTGACATTAACAATGAACGAAATATTTGTAAATACCAACTAACGACTCTGGCTAATGGGTATTTATGTGTTTATTTGTGAAGGAGGTAATTAAAAATGGGGTTCTTTTGAGAATTGGCTATCATAAACTAAAAGGTTATATTTAAATGCATTATTGCTGAGAAACCCCAGATTAGAGAAAACAAAAGAATGTATTGGAAAGTTATATTTAAATTTGTATTGAAATATTTTGAAACATCGCCGCGTTTTTTCCAAATACTAACAAAGTTGATTTTATAATTTAAAACAAAAATACCTGCTTATTTTTACGGGGACAAAAGATTTTAATGCCTGAATATTTTAAACAGGTATCTTTTGCTCGTATCAAATGTTTATATTATTTCGTATTAAAATATTTTCAAATATCGCAGCGTTATTTCCCAATACAGACAAAGGATGACTTTATTATGGATTACCCTCTTATTTTTATGGAAAAAAAAAATATCATGAATATTTTAGACAGGTATTTATAGCTCGTGTGCGCTTGCCATCCAATCATAGTATTTCCCTTGGCACATCGTTTTTTGGACAGCTTATTGGCAGCTGACATTAAAATATATTTTTTTATCATCTATTGTAATCAAAAATATCTTTGATTTTCTGATTTCGACTTTTGACAGATAGTGTGACAGTTGTGACAGCTGGTTGACAGTAGGACCCAAGGTGGATTCGCAATCGCCGGGTTATTTTCCTTTTAATAAGTTTTTAAGATTATTATTTATGTTTATTTTCTTTAAAGGTAAATTTATTTTCTCTATTCCTAATCGCTATGCCCCGTAAAAAGCAAAAAAATACAAAGCTTTCTCACGGTAAGGAATAAAAATGAGTATTACATTTTTTGTGCTTTATTCCATTATTATCGATGAATGATATTTAAGTATGATATTTGTGACACATCTTCCACAATGTGCCCTAATTTCACACGGTATGATTTATTGAATAACTGTTACAAAGTTAGTATGTCCTCCTACTGCTTCAACATATTTCATAGATTTTTTTAAACAAAACAATGGTTAACGTGATAAAGTAGCATAAGTATTACTTGTTTTTAAATGTTTTGCTTTAGATATCATATATAATAATTATAAATAAATAAATATATTTGTTTACTTTAAGTCGAGATCTAACCAGGAAAATAAAATAGATAAGAAAAAATAAGTATTAAAACAAGTATTTGTTATAGATAAAAAAAACATTTTCAGATTTAACCTTAGGTGATTTTGCTGATTCAAAATATAGCCATTTTCGGTCAAAAAAGTCATCTACGGCATTGACAAAGATGCAGATGGATGTGGACTGGTCATGGGATGATGAAAATGATGATGATTTGGATCTAGTTGAACAAGAAAATGAAGACGGTACCAAGAGTGTTGTTGTAACAAGACGTTCTAGGAAACGGAACTCTGAAAATATTGATTTGAATGCACCTGAAGGATGTGAATATCCGTTAGATTTATGGTTTTTGTTATCCGAGTATATTAGACCAGAAGAAGTAGGAAGATTTGCGGGAATATGCAAAGGATCACTCTACGTTACTACTTTTGCCAAATTTTGGTACCACCTTCATAAGAGATTTTGCAAACCATTTTCGAAACTTCCTAAACGCCTTCAGCCAGAGTCCATTGTACGCAGATATGGTTTAAGAGCTTTGGTAATACGCAGTTTATATTACACATACCCGCCATTTCATGATCATCAACCCTTGCAACAGTTTTGTACTCCGCAAGATTTATTAAAAAGAAAGTGCACTTGTATGTGGTATCAAAGATATAAAGACCAATGGGCGTTCTTTTTTAAATTGAAATTAATAGACAGCCCTTTATACTGTAGATTTAATAAGAAAACTGCGCCAAAAAAGGACTTGTTTACTATTTTAGACGATATAAATGCAAATCAAGAGGAGGACTGTAGAGTTTTAAAGGTAGTTTTTCATTTTTAAAAATATATATATTATGCTGATGATCAAATAGCTTTTTAAAATCTTTTTCACTTGTTGGTATATTTTTTATCTATCCACTTACCAACTTTTCTTTGTCTTCCGTTTTCGAGATGTACCCATCTCTTTGTCAGGACACCAATTACACTTACTCACACATCCCACTACACACCTGCACCATATTAGTTGCACAAAAATATAAATCCAACGTGCTGATAGGACGTATGCTACTAGAAGCAAACACCAATGTGCATTGATTATATTAAAACAATATTTAATATGGTGGAAGCAATATATGATAAAAAGAAGTGGTGGGGGGAGGGAGGAGTAAGAATTCACTAAGTATAGGGTGACTTTTTTCCAACTATTGGCCCTACAAAATTAAATATTAAAAAAAAATCAGTGCACTTGAGGTTTTATTCTAGTAGCATGGGTTCTATCAGCATGTCGGTTTTATATTTAAAAAATTCAACCACTATGGTGAATGAGTATAGTGGGATTTGCATGTTAGTGTCCTGATATAATGAAGGGTATGTATCGAAACCGGTACACATAAAGAATGAGGTACATTTATTGAAATGTTTGACCACAAAGTTTATGCTTTTAATATTTTTCACTTATTCCAGGTAATTTGTGGAAGTTTTTCTGATGCACCACTCACTATTGGAATGACTTTACGACTCCTCCAGACATCCATTTCACCAAATATGAGAAGCCAAAGATTGACATTAGGTTTCAGTTCAGGATACCAGGAAAAACCAGATTGCCTAATTTTGTTAGACTCCGTAGTAAAGATGCAAGTTTTGGATTGGTGGAATACGCTGTACCCACATTCCGGAGAATTTATGCCATCTGGAACATTTTTGAAAAACGCTTCTTTAAATTGTGTTTTTGACTCCAAAATGCTCAATTGAAATGCAGCTTTTCTCTTATTCCCGATGAAAAGACTGTGATATATAGTAAAATTAAACTAATTTAGTTTCATGTTGTAACTAGTTTTATTGGAATATAAATAATAATAGTGTTGTTTTAAAGACATGAGTGTTCCAAATAAACATCAGATTTTTATATTTATGGAATATAAAAAATACAGTCAATTATTTTTGTAAATTTATAAAATGTACTTACTCTGTGTAATTATTTTTATTCAGTTTTATTAAAAAACCTGAAATTTTCAATAGAAAATCATGAAATTATGCTGGTATAAAGTTATAAATTTTATTATTCAACATAAAAAAATAGGTAGGTGCCTTGAATAACAGAAAAATATTTTTGATTTTTTTCTTACTATAAACAAATAGAATTAAGTACGGTTATTTGAATCTATTTGATTTATTTTAAATTTGAAGTTTAACAATAAAAATTTGAGTATTTTAAAAAATTCATTGAAAAATGAATGCTCATCCTTGTTTTTGCATACGAGAATGGTTGCAAAGGGAGAAACAAATGGAAGATCTTGTTTCAGAAGGAGATTGTAGTTCAACTAAAATAGTAATGAAATCAGAGCTTGCAAGGAAACTCAGATTTGAAGACATTATTTCAGATATAAATAAAAATGTTCATGCTAGGTCTAACAAGTATGATGATATGGATGAATCATGTTGTACAGACCGTATGCTGAAAGTAAATAGCTCAACATTATTTTACAGTTGTACTGACAATCCTAAAACACCAATAAATTTATTACAAAACATCTATGAAAGTATACTAGTTAACACAGATTTTGCATTTAAAGATATTCAAAGTGTCAAATTTGATTTTCCAATAAAGTGTACATGTAATACACAAGGTCGGGCTGGTAAACGTGAACAGAGTAAGGAAGAAGTTGAGCATCTGTTCGTAAATAAATTTCCCATTTCAGAAACAAAATCAAGTTGCAGATGTAAGTCAGAAATTAGTGAAACATTAACTAAGAGCTTATATACCAGTGCTAGTAGTTTTGACATTCCTAATCGTAAGGCAGAATGCTCAAAAAACTATTGTAGACTGCAGCAAAGAAAAGGTGTAAATAAATGTTCAAGTGCACCAACTTGTAATACAAGTACAGGTTCAGAAAGCAAATATATTGAACCAAAACAAGAATCAGTCCGCACAGAAAACCAATTGAAGGAACAAAAATCTTTGAAAGTAAAATTTGAAAGAAATAAAGAAATTATCAAATGTGATTGTAAATGTTGTAAGGAAGATGAAAATGATCAAGAAAAAAAACTACGCTCTGATAAAAAACTTTGTATGATGGAAGAGATTTCTGAGAAAGATAAAACTCAACAAAAGAAAGAGATTTCTCTTCCCCTTGCAAAAGAGTACAATGTTCCTAGTAAACTTGAGAATATTTCCAAACAATATAAAAATGAAGAAAAAACACCATGTGTAAGTTGCAATAGAGAAATTTGCATTACTACGGAATCTTGTTGGATGTGTGATACGGCACAGCAAAAGGCTGAATGCGATTCGACAGCATGTAAAAACTGTAATGAATATATTTGTGTTACCATGGAATCTTGTGGGTTGTGTAATATGATGAAGCAAAACACTGATTGCAATTTGTCAACATGTAAAGACTGCGATGAAGATATTTGCGTTGCCACGGACACTTGTGGGATGTGTAATATGGAACAGGAACAGCAAAATATTGATTGCAATTCAACAGCATGTGAAAATTGTAATAAAGAAGTTTGTACTACCACAGAAACATGCGGAATGTGTACTATGCAACAAAAAACATGTAAAAGTTGCAATAGAGAGTTTTTAATTCCTGACACTGAATGTTTTTGTAAAAATATGGAAAGCATTTTGGAAAAAATAAAAAATCTAATCAGAGAATACATGCCCAAATGTAATTGTGAATTACAGAGTAATCGGAATAATTGCAAACCATTACAAAATTTTTACAGTCAAAGTAATTTACAAAGTAAACATTTTGAGACTGTTGATAATGTCAGAAGATGTTGTTTGTCAAATAATAGTGTTGAAGTGCCATGCGAATATCAAGCGAAATTAGAATGTTGCGGTGGAAACATACCTCGGGTGATGAAGTCGTCTGAAACTTGTAATGAAAAATTAGACAATTTGATTAAAATAATAGGAGACAATTTTCCAGATTGTACCTGCCCATCATCGCAAAAATGTGATCAATCCGTTTTGGACAATACACTTTTTGTTAAAGGTTTGTTATATTTTTTTTACATCCCTAATTCAGAAAAAATACATCTAAATTACTACTACTACTACCATCCCGCCATTTCCCCGTAGGGGTAGGTAGAGAGAATGGACCGCTACACACTTCTATCCTGGCATACATTTCTAGCTTCTTCCACATTCATACACACCCTTCGGTTCTGCCAGCTTTTGATACGACCAGACTTAAGATTTTGGTTTATTTGATCATGCTACGTCTTTCTTGGTCGTCCTCGTCTCATGTTACCATTCATTTTCGCCATATATATATACTTGTTTTACAATTTTTTCGTCGTCCATTTGTTCTACATGATCAAACCATTTCAGAGACCCTTTCTTAATCCTATCAATTATACCTGACTCAGATTTACACTTTCGCCTGATTTCATCATTAGTAACATTTTATATTATCTTGTATAGGTGGTGATGGTAACGATGTACCAGGGACTAACGTAGATACCAAGGTATTTTTAAAATTTTATTTTATTGAAATAAACGGCACTAAGTGCCTTTTACATATTAGTTACAAATAGAGTCAAATATACATACATGTAATTGTAATATAAGTAATACAGAGCATTTAAAACAATATTATTAATTTACAAATTAAGAAAGTCTAAAAAAGATAAACCATATATAAAAAATATTACCAGTTATAGAATTATCGAAAAAAAAAGATAACTTGGCATTAGAAATACTTTGAACCCGTTAAAAAAAAAACTAAGAAAACAATTTTGAAGAACACTAAATGATAAAAAATAAAAAAACATATTTATTATTATTTAAAACTAATATTTAGGTAAATAGTACATATTTATCTATACAAATATATAATGATGTAAAAAAAAATATATAAAGAGAAATATTTTGTGCTTATAAATAAAATCAAGAAAAGAAAAGAAACGAAAGAAAAAAAAAACGCTAATAAAGTTTAAACAATTTTGAACAATAGTAACAAATCTAGAACCATGAAATACAGAAGAAGAGCCGTTCTATATGTACTCAACTTCACGTGCAATGAGTCACCAACGTCTTGGTACTCATCGCCTAGAGTGTGAAGTCTATTGATGACTGCATTTTTACCATATGGTGTCAAAGTATTGTTGCCCCAGTATTGGAAGGTTTGCCGAGTTGTCCTTTTCGGTACATTAAAATTAACTAGTGATAAAATTGCAGGGGTGTCAAAAATAGAATGGATTATTTTATATAAATTTAATAAATCAGTTATAACTCTCCTATCGCTTAGTCTTAATAATTTCAAAATAAACAGTAACAAATGCCCTTGAGGTATTATATTATGAAAATGGCGCTATATAAGTTATCCATAATAATTATTATTATAAACAATAATTTAAAAATTATATACCAACACCTAATTTATAATTAACAATTGAGATTTTGTATCTCTTGAGAGCATATTATGATGTAAGTATTTGTTTGTGTATAATATGTATATGTATATGAAAAATAACTCTAAGAGGGTTAAAAATTAAATACATACTTTAGTACATACCTATTTAAAATACAGTAGAACTCTGTTTATCCAAACTACAATCATCTGAATTGCCAAACATCCGGAAATAATAAAAAAAAGATATATTATTATACAATAACTAGTATCTGACTGAAACAAAATTTTCAGCCTAAACCAAAACCGAATTTTAGCTACTGTTATAGTTTTGGCCGAAACTGAAACTTATTTAAATTAGTTAAAAGACAATTCAAAACGCCTAAAATGAGGGGTTTTTATTGTTAAATCTTACTAGTTTATTTAAATAAGTGTTAAAAGCATAAATTTCATGGTTCTTTGTTATGTTATACATATAATTTATTACAAACACAAGAACATGACTCTTTTTTGACTAGTTCAACCATTGTCCTTTTTTATTTTATTTATGTATATTTTAATGTTAAATAAAGGTTTGTTAATAAAAAAAAGTACCAGTTCTTTAATGTACGCAATAGGAACATTACTTATTAACTATAAAGGAACTACAGAAATATAAAAAATCTTAGAACTATGACTTTAGTCAACAAATTACAAAATAAGTAAAGTTTTTATTTTTTATGTTAGACAACGACAATACAATAATGAATTTGAATGGGCAACACTCCAATATTTCGGTTTCGGGTGAGCCAAAGTTTTGGTCAATTTTTGTCTGAAACTGAATCCGCGGCCGGAACTCATTTACAAAATACACATACAAAATAATAACTTATAAAAAAGGGTCCTGGCGGCTGGCACATTTCTCCATCAAAGCAATTAGTTTTGCTGGACATGCTTAAGTAAGTTTTTATGTGATAACACCCGGCACTCATCGATCTGGATGATTATAGTTTCACTGTATTCATATTAAGGATTTTTATTTATTTTTCTATCATAAATAACATTTCTAATGTAAATACTTACCTACATGTGCATTGAAATTGGCAGTTGTTTTGTACATTTAAATAAATAAATGAAATATTTCATTATACTTGAAAAAGTTTTTTATCTAAAACATTTAAAAAAAAACTATGTACATCAGTTAATGTACGAAATATTTTTTATTAAAATTCAAGGTATATGAATCTGATATTGGAGAAATATTAAATGTCAATGAAATAGGATTGATGGAAATCAAGGAACTGACAGAAACATCCATCATGGTCAAGTATGCGATACCACAATATGAAGGTATTCAAGGATACAAGGTGTGTTATTTATCAAAAAAATATAATAAGTAAGATAGACATTAAATTATTAGAAGTAATTGATTTTCTTATATTGGTGTGCACCATCGACACAAAGGTGATTTAACTTCATCTACTGCAAATGGTAAAAATTACTAAAGTAGCAAACCCTCATTTCACCCTCTCTTCCTGAGAATATTATTTTGTAAGTTACCTTTTTTTACTACACTCTGTCTTCATATTTGATTTGTATAAGATATAAAAGAGTTCTGGTTTTTTGAAGCTTATTAATTATATATTACAGTAAATAATCAAAAAGAGTACTTCAGGATTTATATTTATAAATTTTTCAAGAATAACACCCTTTTTATAATTATAAAAGTTGAGTGGCACCTGGAGAGGCTGGGTTGACCCCGTGAAGGAAAAAAATCTGGTGGTTTTTTATTTACTTAAGAATCTGCCAGGGTAAAAACATTTCAGAGTGATTACAGTATTTTGAATAACTCAAGATGATTATAATGTTATAGATGACACAATAAATAAAGTGGCGATAGCAACAAATATTTATGTATATCTTCTGCTGCATATCTTCTGCTATTTTTTATATTATTATTCATTATTGATTTTATTTTAGCTGTATGTCAATGACATATTTATTCATAATTTATGTTGTGCTACTAGTACTTTGGCAATTATTAAAGACCTACCTGCAGTTGCAAAAATATACAAAATTGTGTGCATAAAAAAATAGTATACTTTATCATGTCTGCCACAGAATAAATACAAATTGGAACAGAAAAACAAATCTACACATAAATAATGAAGAGTGTTCTGGATAAATGTGTAATTTATTGTAGAAAAGTGTGTATACAATTTATTATTTCATTATACCTGTTTTATGGAATTGAAAAAAAACTTTCTGAAATATTACCATAGTAAAACTCATTTTCAAAGATGCTTATATTTACAAAGGTATTAATCAAAAAATAGTCCGATGTAATTAGTCAAAATGCATTATGGATATGAATACCAAATATTTTCATCACCTACAGATTATTTAACTATCTAATATTTTGTACTTAAATTAAAATTATTATTTTGTAAAATTAATATGAATTTCAATGAAATAGGTTTTACTATAGAAATTCAAAGGTATTCTTGGTGCTTGAAATATATGAAGTATTATGCATATATTGAATATATTTTTTTATTCCAGGAATATGGAGGGTTGTGCAAGCCTAACCTTATGTTATTATAAAAAAAACAAAACTTTAATAAATGTTTATATGTAAAGAAATGATAAAAGAAAAATTGAACATACAAAGATTCTAATAAATAAAACTTGGGAACAAACAATATAAATACATTAGAATAATAAATAAACAAATTTAATTGAAAAGTAAGAAATTGTTTTGGATCACTGAATTTAATGTTATTTAAAAAACTTAGTTACGATGTATTCATGTTGTCTTCTCGTGGTTTGTGCAATTGGCAGAAATGTGGCTTTTCTTCAGCTTTTTTTTTGGGTATAAATTTGTTAGAAATATATTTCCAATACTTGCATCTTATTTTATCAAACTTATTCGCCATTTCATCACAAAGCTCAATTCCTCGACTCGCATTGAACACTGGGTCACTGTTATTTGTTTTTGAAGATTCTAGGCATATGTCAATAATCATTGCCAAGAGATAAGGAGATCTATTAGAATTTTTATATAATTCTTGACAGAATGATGTTAGCGCAGGATTGCCGATCAGCCCTCGCTCATCATAAAACAGAACTCCTCGCAAATAGTTCCACGCGCTCTCATTAGTTTTGACAAATTTAATCTTTTCAATGGTGTAGTTGACTTCAAATTCTATAACTGATTCGGTAAAACCTGTAGTGTTAGATATAACGAAATAGCGCTGGTTCCAGGCAGAGTTATTTCTTATGTCAGCTGATAGTAGTTCTTCAACAAAAAACAGTTCTTTATCATACAATCTGAAAAATAACAAATTCAGGAAATACATAAATAATGTTTAGGAATGTACCCTAATTTATAAAAAGCGTATTTTTAATTTCTTGGTTAAACTTTTTAGCAAATAATGTTTATAACATGGATTTCATTAACACAGTTTATTTTTTAGATACCAAGACTGAAATTTTTTTGACAACACAACTCATTTACAGTGACTTTAACGACTATTGAAATGGAGACTTTAATCGGGTTGTGGCACGTGGCTAGTGACTTGCGGATGAGAGGTCCGAGGTTCAAACCTAACTCTACCCCAACTTTATTTTAATTTTCTAATAGTGAGTTATTTACAACTCGTTGAATATGGCCCCAAAATGAAAATATTTGTGTAAATCATGAGAATGCAAATTTTTCTTTTTATGTATATAAAATAATAATACCCTTAACTATGGTTGAAATGAACCAAAAGAAAGGCAGGTTGACCGTTCAGTTTGGCAGCTCACGCAAATCATTAAGATAAAAATATTGTTTTTTCTAGAAGTTTTACGGATAACACTTACTAGCTTAACTATCTACCCTAGTGAAACTATTTCTACTTAAAATATTTTTTACAATCTCACATAACTAATTCAGGTTTCAATCATTACATGTTATGACATTTTAAAAATATTGTCACATCATCATTATTACTTTTCTAGAAGTGAATTACCATTTTATTCTAGTTTAACCCGGTGTAACTTTGCTTTGACAATCTATTCCTCGCAGTTTGATGACTGAAGTATGACAATATTAGAATGCAAGATTGAGAAATCAGAGCATGTGTAATTTAAAATACATAAGATTAATTTAAGTTAGTTTTTATACCCGAAGGTTTTGATCACCCATTGTCTGTGTTGCCAAGCGTGATAGTTTTTTGGATCCTGATCCAAAATATTTTCCGTCAACTGTAGCTCCAGAGATGGATCTTTTAGCCATTCCACCATAACTCGGCGGTGATGCCAAATCTGAAAAGGTTGGAAAATAACGTAAGAATAAATTGAAAATAACTGAGATAACTTTTCTTTTTAATATTATGCGGACACTTTTTTCTCATAGGATCACTCATATGGACACATATAATAACTAGCTTATTTTTTGGAATATTTTACTTGCGATCGGACTGGAGTTGATGGTTTTAAATAAATCTTATTTAACCCTTTGTGGACGGAACATTATTTTTTAGTCAGATTAGGTTTTTTAAAATATTTTATTGAAAACAAAGGATAGTAAAGATTATCTCTATATTTCTATTTTTTTTTACATTTGTAGTTTTAGAGAAAATTGGCGGTTCCACAGTGGGACCACCAGGCCACAAGAAAGAAAAAATTTAAAAACAATGTAATATAAAAAATAGGAAAAAAGGTATGAATAAACATATTTGATGAAGTAACATGAAACAATTTCTTTTATCTGTAAGACAAAGTCCAACATGGCAAGTTGAGCAGTGCCACCTGGTCCGGTGCGGATTTGCCTTGGTGCTACAGTTAGCACAACGTACTTTTTTCCCATTTATCGGCATATGTGCATTTTTATCCATCCGGAGCTCTAGGGGAACTTGAACATTAAAATTATTTGGTGCAGCAAGTAAGGTTTTCTTTTTTCCCCTTGTTGTAGAACTTGCTCCAACTAAACCTGCCACAACTGCTAGTCAAAAATCTTTCAATGACATGGACTTGATCGTAGCGATTGTAGATCGTGTTTCCGACAGTGTATTGAGCAAAGGTTTTATTTTATACAATTTATCATAATTTTCCTCTCCGTGAGACGGCTGTAACAAATTGTCGTTCAGGTAAATATTCCCAAGATGCCAACTAAATCTATCACGCGACATTAGAGAAGATATGTATGGATCTCTGAGCTCAATTTTCGAAGACCAATAATCTTTATAACTAGGCAATTTTTTTATTCCCATCAACATGTTTATAGCTAAAAAACACTTAATTTCTTGTAAATTTGTAGTTTCAAAATTTCGAGAATTGCCATCATTTATTTGAATAGGATATAGATTAATTTCAAACACAATTTTTTCCAGTAAATCAATAGGGAACAACAATAAAAAAAAATCAGTGGGAATCTCAACATTTTCCGGTATAATGGGACCAGTGTTTTCTAAGAAAGGTAATTGTTCATTCCAATTTTTAGTATTTCTACCCCATAAAATGTTTGCTTCCTGTATAAGCGAGGCTAGTGGAATCTCGTCTTCACTATCCCAATCATTATTTTCTGAGTATATTTGCTCTGATGAATTGATGGGATAGGGTTCTAAAACTTCAATTTCCTCCAACAAATTAACATTTTCAAACTCATCTTCATCGTCAGATGCCATAGAATCACAATATGAAGGTATTTCATCCAAAATTGCATTAACTGGAAGAGCCTCAAACTCGGGAAAAATCCAACTAGTTTTATCTGAGTAAAAAGAAAAAAAAAGCTTAAGTGTCCTAGTGGTTTCTTATGGAACCACCTTTAAAAAGTGGCAAAAAGTTGTTTAAAATCACAATTATTTAAAAATAAATGCAACATATATTTAAAACTAATGTAAATATTTGTAAAAACATACCTCCCATTATAACAAACACGTGTAAATATTTCAATTTGTTTCCCCTTCCAAACGCACACACTACTTGCAGGATTTGACTTGTTGAAATAATGATGACATGTCATGTTTATTGTTACAACTATTTTTTATTTAAACACAGATGTCACTAGTAGTATATTTACTAGGGTGGTTCTATCTGATTCTTACCAGTACGCAAGGATTTTATTTTTTTATCGGTGGTCCCACTGTAGAACTACTAGAACACAAAGGGTTAAGCAAAATACTGGGTCACTTTCTGATTTGAATGATTTATGAGACTGATCATTTTCTAAATGTGAGACACGATTTTGACGGTTATAGCCGGCTCGTGAATTTGTCGATCAACACAAAATTTAAGACATCATCATTATTCCCTTCTCTATAATAATGGTGCTTTATGTAAAGTATCAGTACATTACTGCATTGTATCTTAATTTTTTCTATTACTCTTACGCTTTAAATGTCTGTCCGAGGGACAAGGCATGTGTCGTGAAACAGACACATTAAAAAATAAAAACAGCTTTGCCAGGATTGAACCAAGATTAGTATTAAAAGTTTGTAATAGTAGACACACTGACCTGATAATTTTTTGGATTTGAATCTATAACTTGTTGTAAATAGCACAACTCCTCTTGTAAATCTATTTCCAGAGCCTGAAGTAACTCCCGCCTATAATGGTAATAACTAAATAATTAACATGATTAAAAACACATCAAAATATTTATTTAATTCAAAAGTAAGCAGAGATAAATAAGTTGATTTCAATTCTTTAAAATGTGTGTAGTATCATAGACTAGAATTTGGGATCAAGGAAAATAATAATTAAATCTTTGTCTGCACATAGTACATAGCGCACTGTATTGATACTTTGATTATATCGTACCCCGGTCATTTTTTATAAACTAACACGAAGGCTGGCTTTAGGTGCAACTGGAACTATGAAATATTTCAGTGCAGTAAAATCTTATTAATCAATATTTTATGTCAAACTTGCCGGGAATCAAACCCAGGACAGAAAGAAAACAAAAAAGGAGTGCACAAAAATATTTATACTATAAAAGCATGATCAATATCGTCTGCAACAGTGTTTTTAATTATTTGAAAATGGTAAAAAATCTATTATCGTTTCATTTCTACGAGAAAAAAGTATTTTTTCAAAGGGTTTAAATAAATAAATATATATTTTTTAAATATGTGTTTTTTTGTTTTACTTAAACACACCTGTATTGCCAAACAGTATAGTTGGCAGGATTAAGATCCAGGGCATCCTTAGTTAGGTCCAAAGCTCTTTGTGACTTCTCTTCTGATTTTAGTACAGCTCTAAAATAGTCGTAGACATCTTTGACTGCAAAAATTCAAAATAAAATTGTTAGCTACCAACTGCGATTATTTTACAAATTCACTGAAAATAATTCAATATCACCTAAACCCAAAAGAGAATTTGTTAAGTAAAGATTGTTGGCTATCTAAAAATCATATTCTTACACTAAGAACAGAATACTTCACCAGCAAAGTATTGACTGAATGAAAACATAAAAAGGAATACGTACACTTAATTGTATTTACTTTATAAGTGACTAACTATGGTAAGTGTTGAGTATGTTGATAATTCTGTTAAGAGTAAATATTTACAAAATATTGTGCATGGAATGATTTATGGCTGCAATTTAAAGAACACCCAATAATGAGTCCTACATTTCTCACTTCTTTTATAATGATACCATAAATTTAAGAAGTTAAAAAGCAACCAACGCAATAATATATTCGATATAATATCTCAATCTGTCGTTGGTGGTAGAGCCATTTGAATTATAGAAGCAAAATGTGCACTTCTAAAGTGGTTTATAGTGTTTAAAATCAGTGATTTATTTCCAATTTAGAAATTCAACAACGAAATGCGACAGTTATATTAATAAAGTAACTATTTCAGGAAAAAAATAATAATCATAAGTACATTTTTCTGAATAAGCAATTGCAACAACAGGATTAGGGCCATCGTCCTGAGGAATCGGTGTCACGTCATTCCACTGAGGTCGATCCTTATAGAAAACCCAGTCTGCGCCGCTTCTCTCGTCATCGGACATTTTTTTGAAGTTTTAGCACTTAAATAAAATCTTTATTTAATGACCACAAAGCTGGAAGAGGAGATGTGTTTTACTACAAACTAAAAACGTCGGTGACTAGAACAGTGGACAGAACGAGCATTTTTAAGACGGGCTCCTTTGACATTTAAATGAATTTTATTTTCCGTTTCTATGGTTAGTAAGTAAATAAGCTAAAAATAATTTATTGCTTATGGTTTAAAAATCATAGACACGAATTCTAAGTGTGCGAACAAATAATGGATATTGATAATAGGGAAATATCAGATACATACTACGAATACCGATAAAAATATATGAAATGGATTTAGAAAAATTAATTGTGTTTTTGAAATTAATATGGATATTCTGGAGAAATGTTTTCTTATAACATTATGAAAAAGAAATTATAAAAAATATTTCCCTACAAAAACACGACATGTTTGGTTTTGATTATTGTGACCTCAAGATTCGTGACGATGTTTGGTTCAAATTTAAACGGTCACAAAAAAAGCTACAAAATTACACAAATCATGACGTATTAGGGGCGTGGTCAATCCAATGACCGTTTTTGCGGGAATAAAAAATAATAAATTTGAAAATAGTTTTTATACCTACTACTAATAATAAGTAGATTTTTTTTTATTCGACAGTATTTCATAGACTCATTGATTTAACATTTTTGTGATTGATTATAAAAGTAAAAATAATATTCTTTTTCTTCGCAGTCTCAATCCCGGAAATTGGTTTGCAGCAAAATCCCGAATCTCGATCAAATAATAAAAGTAAAAAAAAATAAACTTAAAAAATATCACTTAGGTTTAATTTTATCTGTAAAAGCAAAAAAGCTTTGCGTTGCTAAAAGTTGCTGATTTTAAAATTAAATATGGAAAATGTTTACTCAATGCCATCATTACATAAAAATATGTATGGAGAAGAAAAATGACAAAATTTTAGCCGGATGCAAAGAAATAGGTTTTAAATAACTTATCAATAAAATATATGTACATTGTTATTATTAAAGTACACATAAGAATACGTTTATGTATGCCCGATTTCAAGATTCAAAATACAATTAAAAAATACGAAAAACTAGCATCTTGGATTAATACCCTAAGGGAGACCAAAAGTTGGTCCTAGGGGTGGTTATATCCAGATCTTTAAAAAATCTGTCGCTACCCCCTCCCAAAGGTATTATTCTGTACCGCTTTCGCTACTGTAGAAAACACTTTCATCTCCCGTATTTTGTACGTAAATATGCGAGACAATAGCTTTTTCTACGGTCGTGAGAGCGTTTGGAATATCACCCTAGGATGCCGGAAAAATATTTTTTATGTTGTCCGTATAACAAAAGCCTTCAGCATTTCTATACATCGGTTTTGTATCAACAAACATCGATGTATCGTATGCATCCGTACGAATGATAGTCAAATTTGATTAAAAAACATGAAGAATTTTAAAAGTCAACTATTTTTTTCAATAAAGTTGAATTATGGAAATTACTAAAATTTATAAAAGTTAATGTTTCATAACATTAATATTTTGTATTTTTTTCATTCATTTTAGAAAAAAAAATGGTTCGAACTCATTCAATGTTGTGTTTTGACATTGAATGATTGAATTAAAATTTAATTGATGTTTGATTGTAGGTTTTTAAACAAACATTATTTATTGTTTGTTCTAAGTTCATATAAAATAAAATTTGACGAAAATGCGCTTAAAAAATTAAAGAAAAAAGCTTGAATAAACGGTAGCAAGCCTTCTATGACAATAGACATTGTTGTTGAAGTATTTAATAATTTAGGCGCTTTGGGTAAACATTCTTCATTTTCACATAAAAATACCTACTTTGATTTAAGACAGTACCGGACAGGGTTGCACTGAAATGAGGAAATTCAGCACTACGGGAAATTGGGTATTAAAAAAGAATTCTTACGCGGGGTAATAATTAGAACATTAAATTGTACGGCGATGTTTCTTGATAATGCAAGAAAAAAAAATGATTCCAATAAATACGAACTACTTTGCATGACGTCACTAGTTTTTCAGAATTAACCAATGATAAAAGAGTTGTGATAAATTTCCGGTTTACGGTAAGTGAACTGACCAATCAGCATAACTTATCGAAGAGAAGGGGAAGAGAACTAGAGACGTTATTTGCAAAGTACAATAATTAAAAAAATACAAAACAATTCAAAATCATAGCGCTGATAATACGATGCAAAACAATTTAGAAAAAAAAACTTGTCTTTAATCTATAAACCAATAAAAAAATAATTTAAAAAATCCACTGAACTTCCTCATTGCAACAAAACTATCAAACATTTTTTTAAATATTTGAAATTCATTTATAAACCCTCACGGAATACATTCGTTTAACAAAATATGTTTTTTCTTTTTCAAATTCATATTCTATTTATTATTAGGTAACTCATTGTACATAGGGCGCTGTATAAGATAATACACTAATAATTGGTGCACACATTATTGATATGCTACGAGTATTATGTTTGAAGTGGGTAGTAGTTATTTTTGGTGAATGAGCTGTGACAAATAAACAATTTCAAACCTTAGGATAGAAAAAATAAAGGTACAGTTGAATCTGGATTTAGGAGACCTGGGCCGCGATTATGAACGGCTATCTTCATCAGTATATTCTGAGGCGGTATAAAACTTATACCGATATTTATGGACGAAACTGTTTATTATTGTATGAAAATTTAAAGTATCTTCGTCGGCAACGGGTAATTAAACATGTTTATAAAAAAAATTGTCTATATTTTTCACACAGAAAACTTAATTTTACTTTATATATAAAATTATAGATAAATTTTAACTTCCCATTGTAATCGAGGCCCTGGGCCTCGATTATGAAGGGAAGATAAGGGCGTCATACCTTCACCATGACGGTATAGTTGAACATAAATTCTCTTGAGCGATTACGAAGATATACTATCGACCCCCCACCTTCAAGTTTTAGGTAGGTACATCGATATGAAACAAGGGGAAGCGTACGTCACGGTACACATATATACGCACTAAAATGACATAGTTTCAGTATATAGAAGAAAGCGTTCATAATTGAGGCCCTGGACAGGAGAGAAACCTCTCCAAAAGAGAACTGGCTTAAGGTCCCGTCATTTTTCCCCCAAAACCTCTGTACATAGTAGTACATACAAGGCAGAAAAGATAGAACGCCATATCACACAATCTTTGCATATAGACCTCGCTTTCTCTACATTCATACACCTTCTCATGCACGTAAGCCGATTATTCCTACTTTTGACATGTCCATCTTCAAGTATTTGATGGACTTGATCGTGCTATGTCTTTCTCGGTCATCCATCAACATTCGCATCGTAGATTCTTCTAGCCGTTCTTTCGCTGTCCATTCGCTCTACATGTCCAAACCAACGCAGCACTTCTTTCGAGAGACCCCATAAGAGAGACCTCTTTATAAAATAAAAATGTCCCGGTCCCTTGGCTCTTTTATATTCAGGTTCGACTGTATTATAATATTCTATTCAAACCAATTCGTCCCTGTGATTAAAAAGGAAATATTATATAAATAGATTTTTATAAAATATCGTTTTACTAAGCACTACTAACTACTACCCTTCTATTAATGTAGTTCTTGTATTATCTTCTTCACATTACTAACGTTTGGATAAATTCGTAAAAAATATTTACAAAAACTAATTCACAATGATTGCGTTCTGTTTAGTTTCAGTTGTAATTTTGATGACTACTGGCCAAAAAACATCTTATGAAAATTTTGATTTGGAGTCGAGTGATATTTATACTGAGAAATTCCAGCAATATTCCAAGTTCCTTAGTCAAGTGTTCTCCGCGAATACTTATCATAACTTGATAGTGCATTCCACCAAGCCAAGCCAATTCGATAATGATTTTTTTATCGCATTAAATAAAAAAAATATTTATCTTCCCGCCAGTTTCTGGGTAACTGAAACATACGTTAAAAGCTCATCATTATCTACTAATCCGAGATTCTTGTCTCATTTAATTACCATAAAGCATTTGACAACAGATACGGCTAAGTATATGATATCGAAATTACTGCAAAATGTATTGTGGAAACGCAGATCTAACGTTGTATTTCTTGTTAAAAAAGACGTAATCAATACCAAAATAACTATGAAAACTATCAATAACATATTCAAATTATTTTGGAGTTTCCAAATCACCAATGCGTTCATTGTCTTTTGGAAATCTTCGATGGAGATTTTCACTTATAACCCATACATGAATAATTTTTGTCAAAACATAACGGGAAATCTTACGATTAGTCTAAGTACAACAAAGAGGAGAAATTTCAATGGATATACTGTTAATATGGATTTGCATGACGACTTTGTGGACATTATAATTGGGAGATTATTTCCCGGAAAAGTGCACGTGGATTCCCCTGACGAAGCCTTCTCTCGCGTGTTTGGCAAACATATAAATGCAACATTTCTGACTAAATCGACCACTGAAGGGAAAGGAAAAGTTTTGAAAAATGGTTTCTTGACAGGTAACGTGAAGCAGCTGGCTTCTGGAGATATAGATATTGGATTCAATTCTAGAATACTGATGGAAAATTTTGGACATTATCTCGAAACTACATACCCTTTATCTAGAAATGATCTTTGCGTTTTAGTCCCTAAATCCAAACAAAATTTCATTCCTAAAAGAATATTTAATTTGATAGGGTTATCTGTGGGCATGGCTTGTTTTGTTATGCTTGTAATTATGATTAGTTTTTCTTATCTCGTGCAAAAAATAGAATACGAAATTTTGCCTGAGGAGCTCAAAACAAGGATAAAGCCATTTTTAACCGTTGCGATGGAAATATTTACAAGTACAGTAAGGCAACCACATCCTACGGGTAGAAATGGAATGGGATGGAGATGTTTCAAAGCGACTGTTTACATATATGCCATCGTAATCGGTGCTGTGTTAGAGGTATGTAGATATTACACGTATTATATTTTTTTATATAAATTTAAAAAATGACACTGGAAAAGTCTACATATTCAAATGGACAGGTTAATAGCTCCTGATTTGTGTAAATCAACAAAAAATATTTTTTATTGAGTGGAACTTCATACAAGTTTATAAGAGACCAAAAAAAAAAGATTTTTAAGTTTGAGAGATTTGATGATTTTGCAGAAGCTAAGCGTTCTTTTGAATAGGTGTTGAATGTTTGTTTAATTCTATAAGTAAGGCGTTTACTTCATATTTTCACTAGAACGACGAAAACACCGTCTGCCTTCAAATGCATAAAAGTAAATTTGTTTTCAGGCTTTGCTGACCAGTGCTCTTACTTCCTCGAATCACAACGAAGAAGTAGATTCTATGGACGACGCAGCGAATAAAGGATATAAAATCATAGTCGACGGAAACTATATAGACATGTTCAATGATGTTGTTGAGGTTTCGCAAGAGCTTCGTTCAAGAATAGAAGAGTGGCCAAAGGTCGATATTCAGAGAGAGATCATCAAGAAGAATTCCCGTTACGCATTTGTCATCAAACAAGAAGATTCGTTATTTATTACTAAACTAGCCAACCTTTACGATAACGGTAATAAAATATACCACGTCGGGTTACATTGTCCTGTTCCTTGTTACACGATCATGGCTGTATCCTATGGGTCTCATTATGTGCCATTATTAAATGACTTGATTCTGAGGTCTGCCCAAGCGGGACTGAGGGACCACTGGATGAAAATGAGACTATTCACTTTGACCATCAGAGGATACATTATCCACAATGATAACATAAAGAAGAAAAAACCCCTTACGTGGAATGATGTAAAGTTTGCGTTTTTTTTATGGTTTTGTGTAATTTCAACAAGTATTATTGTATTTTTGATGGAACTTTTCGTTTCGTTTGTTAGAAAATAAGAGTGTTAGAGTTTGTTTGACATTAATTCATTTATTATAGATCAGATTTTTTTAAACCCCTATAAGTGTATGAGAATGAACTAAACTCTATTAGACATAAGTTGGTAATATACATATATGTACATGCAAATATGAATTAATTGAAATAAATAATTAATTTTGAATAACATGAGTTTCTATTTTAGTAAATACATATTTGCTATCTGTATGAGCAATATACTCGTATTACGTAAAAACTGAACATCTAAGTTTCTAAAGTAATACTTTACAACAACAACAACAAACCATCATGCCGTTTCCCCGTAGGGGTAGGCAGAGAGGATAGAACGCCATAACACCCTATCTTGGCATACATACCTCGCTTCTTCTACATTCATACATCTTCTCATGCACGCACGCCGATTATTCCTACTTTTGACAAGTCCATCTTCAAGTATTTGATGGACTTGATCGTGCCATGTCTTTTTCGGTCTTCCTCGTTTTCTCTATCCATCAACATTTGCATCGTAGATCCTTTTAGCCGTTCTTTCACTGTCCATTCGCTCTACATGTCCAAACCAACGCAGCACCCCTTTCTTGATTCTGTCAATAATGCATGTCTCAGCCTTACACACTTCACGGATCTCGATATTTGTGCACCTATCATACATCGTTTTACCACACATTTGCCTGAGGGATCGTATTTCGACAGCATTCAACCTACTTTAATCATCATTTTTCCAATTCCATACTTCGCTCCCATACATTAGAGTTGGCACTAGAACTCCGTTGTGAACTGCTAGTTTAGCCTCCTGCGATAAAAATTTGTTTGCCAAAGTAGATTTTAGTGCACCGTTCACCCTATTCCCGGCACTCACCCTCCTTTCAATATATTTCTCGGCCTTTCCGTCCCTAGTAAACATACTTCCCAGGTACACAAATTCTTCTACCTGATTCAAAATATCTCCGTTCACGCTGACATTTAGTTATATTTTCATTCCTTTCAAAAACCATCACTTTCGATTTATCAACATTCATAAGCAAATCGCTTTTCTTGTATACATCGTAGACTTTTGTTACCAAGAATTGAAGGTCTTCTTTGCTGCTAGCAAGAAGCACGGCATCATCCGCATACAGAAGACAGTCAACAGTTATATCACTAATTTTTGCTCCCATTCTTAAATCTTTCAGTTCTTTCATACCGTTATCGATGTATATGTTGAACAACCATGGTGACATTACACATCCTTGTTTGACTCCTTTCGGAATATTAAACCACGATGTGAATGACCCATTAACCTTCACACATGCTGTGCTGTCCTTATACAGTGACGCAATAGCCCTTGTCAGGTTATCATTCACTCCATACTCCGATAAAACCTTCCACAATTTCTCTCTGTCAACTCTATCAAATGCCTTTTGCAGATCGACAAATGCGCAGAAAAGTTTCTGGTGTTTAGCCAGAAACTTTTCTGTCATATTTCGCAGAGCAAATATTTTATCCATATATCCTCTTCCATTCATAAATCCACTTTGTGTATCCCAAACTCTATCTTTAGTCACTTTTCTTACTCTCTCAATCAGTATTCTGCCATAAATCTTGAGCCTTTTTCCCTTGTAAAGAGGCATAACAACAGCTCTCCTCCAATCAGGGGGAGTGTATTCTTAGCCTAAACATAGGTTAAAGAGATTATGTAGCCAAACAAAAAATATTTCTACACCCGACTTTATAAACTCTGTGGCAATGTTATCATAACCTTGCACTTTCCCATTCTTCATATACTTAGCAGCATTTTTAATTTCTTCCATACTTATCTCTTTCGCATCGTCATCTGCATTTATGTTTACTTGAGAAGGTGGTGCTCTGGCTATATTTCCTGTGTGCGTTTCGTACACCTCCTCAAAATATTCCTTCCATCTTGTTTTAATTCCACTATCATTCGTCACCATTTTTCCATCGTTTCCTATTACCGCTGTCATACATCCACTATCCTTACTTTTTTGGGAATTTTTAACTGCTTTCCAGAATATTTTTTTATTTTCTTGGAAATTTTTTGTCATTTTTATTCCCTCACTTTCTTTTGATTTTCATATTCTTAATTTCAAAACATAAGGATACTAGTATTTTATTATATAATTTAGATGTCAATGATGGACATAATATATAGCTTTTAAGTCTAAACTTGATCGGTAATTAAATTACCCATTACGCGTATATTTTTAAAACCCCTATAGACCCATTTCATACGCATCAAAAAATCCACACGCCCACATTTCCACTATTTAAATAGATCAAAAGCATGTTCTAAAAATAGAATTCAAATAATAGTTTTGAATATTACATTAATAATTCTATAAAATGGCATTTAATTTCCACAAGAAGAAATCACTAGTAAAAAGATAAAAAAATGAATCAAACGATTGCAACAAGACTAATTCATCTCATAAATATCATCTACTAAATAAAAATGAAGCTGCTGTAATTACATATGACATAAAAGAAGCCAAAATAAGATGAAGGGAGTCAGACAAGGATGATCGCTGTTTCCAGTATTATTTAATGGATATACAGGTGTTCTTAAAACCCTGTCACATCCGAAACCACGATGATCAGTATGGGCGAGAAGACATATTAGCGTATTTAAAAAATATTTAGAATGAAGAAAATTTGTAAAAATAAAATATTGAAAAGAACAAATGGTTGCTTACTTCTGCAGGGAAGAAGCGAGAGGGGCGCGGCCGCGTGGTCAACGGTGTGTCAGATTCTCCCCTCCCCCCTCCTCGTTTCTCCCCTGCGGAAGGTGGCAACCATTTGTTTTTTTAAATATATTTTTTTTTTTAATTTTGTTATTTATAAAAAAATATTTTAATGTACCAATATGTCTTCTTGCTTATACTGATCATCGTGGTTTCGGATGTGACAGGGTTTAAAGAACACCTGTATACAGTGCGTGATCGATGAAATAAGGGAAAAAAGTCATATAGAATACACGGAAAAAAGGTAGATATGATAAGGTTTGCCGATGACATCGCCCTGATTGCTAAATGTGAAGAAGAACTTACTGAAGCTCTGACATCCATGGAAAATGTATTAAATAATAAATATAATACGAAAATAAACAGGAGCAAAATCAAAGTAATGACTGTGGCCCGTATTGAGCATCGAATGAATATAGTAATGTCAGGAGCAACTCTGAAAAACGCGAAAGAGTTTGTGTACCTTGGAAGCAGGATCACCTGGGATGGGAGAATAAAAAGAAAAGTCGACTGCCGCATACACCAAGCAAGGTTTGTGTTTAGCAAAAATCAAAGATTTTTGAGTTGAATAATATAAATCTAAAACTACTCAAGCAACTTGTCAAGACATATGTATGGAGCATATTGATGTACGGCTGAGAGATATGGTGCCTTTCCAAAAGAGATAAAAAAGGCCAGAGGCCTTCGAGATGTGGTGCTACAGAAAAATATCAGGAATTTCCTGGAGATACCACATAACTAATGACGAGGTTCTCAGCAGAATTGTAGAAGGGAGGCACCTAATCAAAACAATATCAGAGAGGCGAGCCCAATAGATTGGACACATTATACGCCATGAGGGTCTCCTGCATGATATCATAGAGGGAATGGCTGAGGGACAAATTACAGAGGGCGCCCCCGACGGGAATATTTGGAGCAAGTGTGCGAATATTTAAACTGCGCCTCATATGTCCAGCTGAAGAGGGCTGGACTTTGCTGCAAACCAATCCCCAGAATTGAGACTGCGAAGAAGAAATATCATCTACCTTCATTAATGTGACCTGCTTAGAAATATATAATTATACCTTCAGATGTTACAATACCACAAAATACTTTTAAATTATTTTAATCAATTTATTAATGACTTCGCCTGTTCAAAATAAATGTAGTTATTGGATCTAAAAAATAAACTAAAGCATTTTTCAACTAAGATGAATACTACTAAATCATGCAATATGACTTTACCAAATAAAACACTTATTTCAAAATGAGAATTTCTACGAATTTTGAATGAATTTAAATTGCAAAAGGTAGTTATACAGCATCTCGTCAAGGTGAAAGACATTGGCGTTCTCCATCTATTTTGAATGATGAAACACATGGTACAAGATAGATTGGTATTGTCCCTCGGTGTTTTTTTATGGTGAATTCATCCAGAATTCTCTCCAGCTTTTCGAGTAAAACAACTTAAACATCTCGTTGTGGTATCATTGAATGACTATGCTTGCAAATTCCATAGCTTGACTTAGGAGTCAATTCACATTAAACGTCTTCACACTTGACATGCTCGTCATATGACAATTTCGACCTTCAACTCCTCAAATTGACAGGTGGAATGTGCTCACATAAATCGAGGTCGTTTTTTTAATGTTTTCATTTTTAAAAAAGGATAGTATAATGATAGGAATAAGGTCGGGTGATTGTGAAATGGAGTGGAGTGGAGAAATGGATTAAATGCAAAAGAGATACAACATTTGTTAGAAAAAATCGATTTTGGACATCGCGCTATTACAAATAAAGATTAATACCCTTAAAGTTTGTCACCTTCAAAAAACGTGTCGGTTCATTACTTTTCGTTTCTTTGCGTGGTTTACACCGGAAGCTTCTCACAAGTGATTTCGTGTTGCCAATGTTCAAATTCGGCAATCCCGATATTATAACTGATTGCGTGAGCTGATTGCCGGCAAGGAAGAGGACTTAACACCGGGTTAGTCAGAATTATTACATGTTGATTCTTTCTGGTCCGAGTACATATCTAGAAAATTGTTGACTGCATAATCTACTAGCTCACTTGTCAGTTTGAAGAAATTAATTAATTGTCCGCCTTCGCAAATTTATTTCGTACACAAAAGGTAAATCTATTTACTTGATCCACCAATCATTTTTGTTATAGATGAACTGTCTTACGCTTCAAGTGCCAGTCTTGATACTATGAATTATTCTGTGTAAAACACTTTTATAAATAAATATTTCATGTCAACCATGTCTGGAGTGGAACTCGAGACCTCTTACATGGTAGCCAAACTTGCTGACCATTTGACCTCGAGGCGGGCGAAATAAAAACGAGAAACATTATAACCAGAAAGCAAATATTTATATTTTTCATAAAACAAATAATGAATTTCGAATGTCAAATAACAGTTTAATCAAATTCGAAATTAACATGTTTTATAATATCAATAGCTGACGTGAATATTTTCTATCAATTCCAATTTCATTGTATCTATTATTTGTCGAATTCCGAATCAAAACCAATCAAATTAAAATACGAACTTTTGATGCGCAAAGTTATACAAAGCTTATAAATTAATTGTTATTTTAGTTTTACTGTGATTTGTGAAAAAATAATGACGTGATAGGTGCCAGACGTAGAAAATAATGAAAACAATATGAAGTGTGTATTATTTGCAAACACAGCTCGTTACTAAAAACTTTATTTATGGGAAAATACTTATATGTGATCTATGATGATAAATATAGGACTGATTTACTTGATTTTTTGGTTAATGGGTACCATTGCGTATTTTAACGATTTCTGCATAAATAAAGAATCTATTAACACAATTGACATATAATACGTAGACACGCCCTATGGAGTAAAATATTGTTTAAAGTAGTAGGCAGTATATGCCTATGTTTAAACATATGCTGAATGTTACATAGTGTGTAAAGTGGCCACTCAATCCAGCAAATGACATTGCAACAATACCAACAAATCAATAATTTATGATTTTTGCTATTTCAAATATACCGCGTAACTTTTTTACCTAACTATGTTAAGTATAAAAATCACAAAGTTATTATATAGTACAATGTAAAAAACAACTGTGTGATGTATTGTTATTATATTATTTCATAATTTTGTAATTGAATAGTGTTATGTTCAATGTATTTATGTTTATGTGTATAAAAGGCATTTGTGCCGTGTACACTGATAAAAAAATAAACATGTAAATACCCAAACTTCCATATTTCCGTCTCAAAAATGTTTTCCCTCTGTTGCAACAAATTGAGATCTGAATAACTCCCTGGGACGCCGTCGGCGTATCTGATTAGAAGTTTTGATAAAAAAAATATTTTGAACGATTTTATTTTTCACGGTAAAAAATAATGCATTTTCAGGCGAGAATATTGTATTTTTTTTTTATGGCTGCCTTTTGGTACTGCTGGCAACTGTTTTGAGGAATTGATAAAACAACGCAAATTTCTATACAAACGAAATAATGATTTTAATGCCATTTACAGTAACATTTTGTTACTTTTTAAATATTTTTTTTAATAAAAAACAAATATTTGCGTTCTTATGATTTAAACAAATATTTAATTTTGAAGGACATTTTCAACGAGTTGTAAATAACTCACTATTAGAAAATGGAATCAAGTTGGAGTAAAGTGGAATTCGAACCACGGAACTTTGGTCCGTGAGTCCGAGACACTAGCCACAGGACCACAACCTGATTCGACTTTACGAGTTTTTTATTTAATTCTTCTGCCATTTTTCAGGATCGCCTTTTCTTTTTCTGTCTTTTGATGGCATCACGGATGAAACAGTAATGCCCATTTTGTTTAATTGGATAAATATGGGATAGTATCAATAAAAAACTTTAAGCTTCAATAATGTGTTGAGTATGTCCAAATGCTTGCAGACTGGCTGGATTTCCTCCCTAGGGAGATATTGATATTTTTATTTGTCGCAACAGAGAGGGAAAACATTTTTGAGAGGGGAATATGGAAGTCTAGGCATTTACAGGGCTTATGACCTGTCATTGGCTGGTTTAAGGGGCCACACTATCTTAGGATAAAAGCATGAGACACCGCGTTTATGAAATCGTGTATAATTTATAGCATCGTATCTTTCATTTTAAAATTCAGAAAATTGACCAAAGGCCAGCCGAAAAACAGGACAATCGGTAAATATATTACGTCTAATTTTTAGGAAAATGTTGCTAAACATATTTGTAAGTACGTTCGAGTACGGAACTTCTTTTTCTGGAGCCCTATTAGGTGTTCCTGACGTTGGGACTGACCTGAGGACTTGTTCGTATTGCTGCTAATCTCATGCAGTTTGGCTTTTCGTGATATTTTGGAGAAGTACACCTTCCAGCAAGACGTAGCCCATCACGACCATACCAACCGTCAGAACCTAATTAACTAACTGAAACAAATCATGATCTTGACTAAATTTCACTAAGAATGAAACAATTTTACGTTTCTGTAAGTCGCAAAGGATGCAATGAGCGGAATACGCGAAAAGGATGCCTGAAGATAGGGCACCAATAGTTCTAATAAAATTTATGTGCATCGCAATGGAAACGGCTCAGAGGCAGACCAAGGAAGAGATGGATAGATTGTGTGGAAGAGGACCGGAAAAGGGTCAGAGGGAGTGGAATCTGGAGTAGGATGGCCATTGTCCAGAGACAGGAGCTGATGAAGAGCACGTCTAGAGGACATCAGAGGACCATTCTCTGTCTCAAAAGTTAAAACTTTGTTTTTATATGTTTATTTATTTATTTGTAAACACCTTAAGGGCTTTCACATCATGATTTAAAAATATTGGTACATATGTATACTATACAAATTGAAAAAAAATTATCATAAAAATATAAACATTAACTCTTAAAAGACTGTACTAAAAACTCCTTCTGAAACGGTGCTGTAACGTCGTGTTACAAAGACGAATTTTTTTCAAAACAGATATTTTAAAACAAAAATTTTACACACGTAAAATGAACGGTGTTTAATAATCTGTTTTCCAGAATTTGTAAATATAATTATAAAATGTTATATTTATTGCTCTGCTAAGGCTTTAAGTCGTATCTGCTAAATTGCAAATTTTATAGGACATTACTGTTTTATGCTTTGCCAATCTGAATATTTTTTTATTTTTTCATAAAGGAATATCTCATATTTAAGAAGCAGAAATGACATTACGGCTTGGTAAATATGAATGAATGGCTATTGAATATATTTTACGAAAAAAAAACGCCAAACGAATTTTTTTCAGTTCCGAGTTTTAGGCTTAGTAGGGCAGTATAGCAAAATAAGACTTCATTATTTAAAAAAAAGAGAGATATACATATTAAGTCTTAGACTCATGTGTCATAGCCACACAAGGGTTATCGGAAATGAAAAGATTAATTAAATTCGCAATTATTGAATCTTTTCCAGGACACAGGAATTTATCACTTATCAGCAGCGAGGTATAAAATAAATCTAAATTATCACATTGATTTGCAAGCCACTGCACGCGAGTAATTGGTGAATTTTATGAATAAAATTAGTACCTGCTGTGATGAAAACTGCGAACAAAAAAAATCTTGTTGGTCTATGGAAAATGTATGAAATTTAACATTTCAGAGTAATATATTTTTTTATTTAATAATTTATAAATGAACAAGATTTAAATTATTGTTATAATGTTTCTTATTATAATATTTGCATTTCGATTTATATTATATTTATGATACAAACAGATAGCCTAAAAGAACTTGTAAAAATATATTACGCTTTAAATCAAATTGGTTTTGGAGTATAGAATAATTGGATAGGGATGTGCAAATGACACATTGATCAAATAAATAATAATTTTATAAAAAGCATTATTAAAAATTATCTTCCCAATCAGAACTAGCTCCCTCAGTATATTCGTAAATCTTAATGTAACATCTGTAAAACAACTTTGTGTAAAAGCTCTGTTACTGTACGCACACAAACATTATTCTCTACCTTCCATAACTCCTTTCACAAACACAAGAGTTACTAGATACTCCACCCTGGTGATGCAAAAACAATTAAAAATTAATACAACCTTCGGTCGAAGAGGATCGGCCTACTACTCGGTCAAAGTGGACAATCTTCTTCCATTATCCATAAAGACAATTAGTAAGTACTCACAATATAAAATTGCTATTAAGAAATGGATAGTGAAAGTGGGTTGCGTACAGATCGATGAGAGGATCAAACCAAATAGGTAAAAATTTGTGTACTGTTTATAAAATTTGGTCTACAGGTCTATATGAATTCGTTATGTTTTTTATGGTTATTTTAGTTTATATTGCTTATTATGATAATGATAATTTAATTAATTAGATTAATTACGGTTTTATTTTATTATTAGGTTAACTTTGTTAAATAACTAATTTAAAGCATGAATCACTTATTGTAAAATGTTCTTCTCGGCACGGGACACCCCGGATGGAACATCATTCTGTATTACAAAAGAATACAAACATTGTAAAAGTATAATTAAATTAATAAAATTTCATTAGGATAACATGAAGTCACATTACGCGTTGACCATCATAAGTGACTATTTTAGTAGTTTTAGTGACGAATTATGTAAATAATTCATCAAGTAAATTGCGATGCATTCAGAAATGAATGTAAGATACACATAAATTTAGCAACAATCAGATGCACCAGTTTTCTAATGAAGATAGAAAGGTCATGATTACTTACACATATTTGAAGCAGAAAGGTATGATAATTGACGATACAATTAATTTGGTCAATGCCATACTCTTAAATTATCATAAAAAAACACAAAGCTTGTGTAATTACATCGTTCATAGTTAGTGAAATTTTGTGGCCATTGAAATATATACCCTTGACTTGAGCAGTCAATGAAAAATGTACAATTATTTGTACGTTCGCGATAGTGGGTGTAGCCCGATAGACAGGAAAAATTAAATAATTTTTAAAAAGGTGATCTACCGAATAAATCCATTTTTTTAAAGTTTATGGAAATGGTGCCTGAGAAACAAAATGTATATTTTTTCTGTCAGTTTGAATCAATAAATTATTGTAGACAATGATTTCAGATTTATAAGGGCTGTAAATATTACTTTGTCGAATAATAAATACGTATTCCGTTCAATGAGAGATAGAAAAGAAATATAAAAATGATGATAAGGAAAAAAATATTTATTATTATTATTTTATAATTTGTGAGAGCGATGAAGGATATCCGGTTGGCTCACCGTAAACGAACCAATCGGGTGAACTGACAGAGAAGAACCTCTGACGTCACTTCTTCTTCTTCTTCTTCAGCCTTCTGTCCTCCACTCCTGGATATAGGCCTCTTCCATATTCTTTAATTTTTCTCGGTCGGTTACTACTTGCATCCTATTTTTACCCCCTGCTGCAGCTATGTCGTCGGACCATCTTTTTTGAGGTCTACTGACGCCTCGCTTATTTTCCCAAGGTCGCCATCTTAAAATTTTATGGTTCCATCTTGTGGGGTCTTGTCTCGCAACATGTCGTGCCCATTGCCACTTCATTCCTGCTACAATCAGATGCATCCATTATATCCGTTATTCTGGTTCTGTTCCTAATTCCTTCATTTCTTATTTTATCTATATTATAGGCCTATGAGTTATAAAGCATGGATCTTTCTATGGATCGCTGTGTGCATTTGAGCCTTTCTACATTTCTTCGTGCGAGGGCCATGGTCTCGAATGCATATGTAGTCACTGGCAGTATACATGATTCGTAAGTATGTGCCTAAGTTTTCTAAAAGCTGCCCAACTCATTCCTATTTGTCTTGGCAGTCTTGGTCTGACGTCACACGCGGAGTTATTTCAGAAATACAAGATTTTGAAAAATTCATAGCGCTGATAATACGATATACAAAAATAAATGATTTTTCTGGTTGGTTAATAGCCTGTTTACAAATATAAAAAAAAAACACTGAACTGCTTCATTTCTCCGACTTCCCCCGAGCCGCACTCCCGACCGACCGACCAACCAACCGATTTCCAGCATTGTGAATTGCACGTTAAAAATTAACGCAGTTATGCAGAAAGCAGCCAGCCATAGAAAAGTGAAACAGAGATAATGGCACTCTTGTGAAAAGAGTGAATAATCAAATAAGCATAACAGTTATAGTAAATATTTTTTACCCTGACAAATGATAAATGATGCATGTATTCGTTTTTTTTATAACACAAAAAAGAATTTAATCATGTATATTTACTTATTTATTAATTTATTTATTTATACTTTTACATTGTTCGTATTCTTTTTTTTATACAGAATAATGTTCCTTCACTGGGGTGTCCCGTGCCGATGGAAACATTTTACAATAGGTAAAACATGCCTTAAATTAGTTATTTAACAAAGTTAACTTAATAATAAAATAAAAACGTAATTAATCTAATTAACCTAACTATCATTTACATAATAAGCAATGTAAACGAAAATAATCATAAAAAACATAACCAATTTATATAGACCCGTAGACCAACTTTCATAAACAGTGCACAATTTTTTACCAATTTGGCTTGATCCACTCATCAATCCGTGCGCAACCCACCTCCACTATCCATTTCTTAATATCAATTTAATTATTTGAGTACTTATTAATTTCCCTTATGGATAATGAAAGTAGATTATACACTTCAACCGTGTAGTAGGTCAATCCTCTTTGACCGAAAGTTGTATGAATTGTTTTTGCCAGAACCACGGGACAATAACCTGACTTGGGAGGACGCGCAGGAGCTGGCGGCCGATAGAAATGCATGGATGTTCTTTGTGGGGACCATATGCTCCAACTAAGGAGCGGACGTGGAATGGTGATGATGATAAAGAATAAGCTATTCACTATGCAACAACCGTGATTCGAGACGTCAAAAGGTCTATTGACTCTTGTTTAAAGTACATATATAAGCCAAATTGGTACATGGCCAATTCAATCATGCTGAAAAGGTACCGTACTCCAGTCACTGGAAATAATCTGGTTGGACCCGTTTTGAGACAGTAATCTAGATAGGAAATATGCATTATGAGTGAGATTCGATTAGTTAACTATGACATCACACGCAATAACCCTAACCTATGACCAATACACCCGCGGCATTTATTGTGATATTAATGGGTTTATCATAGATTGACCATAATTATTTGTGTATAAAACGGGACAAACGGATAAGATGATTTAAAAGAAGGCCCAAAAGAAGGCTTGCAAGTAATATTTGCAAAAAAAATAGTAATAATGACGTACGAAAAGTAATTAATTATAATTATTTATTGTTTCGATTGTTGGGATTTTTATCGGGTGATTTTGTTA
This sequence comes from Micrasema longulum, assembly GCF_059751315.1. Taxonomy (NCBI): domain Eukaryota; kingdom Metazoa; phylum Arthropoda; class Insecta; order Trichoptera; family Brachycentridae; genus Micrasema; species Micrasema longulum. The sequence continues at coordinate 324,214 of NW_028278071.1, read as the reverse complement.
AAACATGTTTATTTATATATACGCCCAATGGGCATTTTTATGGACACATTTATACATGGAAAATTATTGTAAAAAAAGTAGAAAGACTCAAAGGTTTATGGTAGACTTTGTGGGAGTGGAAGCGGGAGAGAGGTGTTTATAATTGAATTCGATTCTGTGATCGTTTGAAAGAAGACAACTTGTTATCAAAGAAATCAAGACTGGTATGTTTGTTGGCAGACCTAAGAATTCTGGGCATAGGGGAATGAAAACCATAGTTAGTTCTATTAATATCGGTACGAAAGAGTAAGTTTTGTCTGAGGTTTCTAGTTGGGATATTTAATTTTATTAATATTTAATTTAAGCTCATTCATGTTGTATATACAATGAATTATCCTTGTTAATTATTTTTTTTAATGCATAATTTTAAATAGTAATTTATTTTTATGTAATTGTATGTATTTATTCGGATAGTTATAGACAAACAATTGCAATTAGTAATTTTTAACTTTGTTTTTTACATCCAATAAAAATTCGAATAAACGTTTTTAAATCAGACTCTCTGAGATGAAAATCAAGCTACCTATTATTATTGATAAATACATCGTTGTAGTGCAACATTCATTATCTCTGACAGTATATTAAGCACATCAAATTGGTCGATATTTAATGTCCCACTCGGCCTTGTCATGGGTCGAAACCTAATGTCTCATTCAAAACAGTACCAATGTATGATCGAACCGAATGTCCCACTCAAAATAGTACTTACGTATGGTCAAAACTTAATCGAAGTTGAAACGATACATTGAAGTACATAACTAGAGTAAACATGAGCGTTTGAAATATGTTCCCTCAACCTGCGGCCAATTAACATATGTTAGAATAGACTTTAGTCCGTTGCGAGCGTTCACCGGCTATTTTTCTTCTCGCAATTACTAAAATGCCTATATGTGCGCTAAGATACTGCACAAATCGATATGGAAAAGCGATGGTATAACCTTTCACCGTTAAGTAATATTTTTATCTTTATCAATACTAGTTTAAAATAGCTATTTAAATATTAAAAAAACGTTTTATTAATATTATACCGGCTATCTCCTGTCTCTGTCCTGCTCAGTTAGTTGGGCATATATAATATAAGCAAAGGTGACACGTATGCGGAAAGGAGCGACACACTGAATAGAACTTACAGTAGGCCGATGTAAACAGTCCGTGCTTTTTCTGAAATACTTGTTTTGCTTGTCAAAGTTGACGTGATATGACGTGATGATACTTGCTCCCTCCGCTGGTCATTTCTTTCCTTTAGGGACGACTTTTTAACTCGGATTTGTATGGAGTATTATCTCTTTATATTATATCTCAATGAAACGAAAGAGTATTTATGTATGGTTTAAACAAAATGTCCTACTTGAAACCGAAACCTAATAGCTCGATTTATAAGTATCGTCCAAATCCACATGACACGGGAAAGTCACGGTGGAATGATACTAGATTTGCTGGTTAGTGCGTCTGTTTGCTATGAAATAAATAATTACATTCATTAAAATTCAATCCACCCTATGTTATGACATCTTGCCGTGTGGATTTTTACGATTTTCACTCGGTACAGTAGGTAACTATAACCGATTATTATATGTATAGTTGAAAGATAGTCGAAACATATGTCCCAGTCGATACAGGAAGTATGGTTAAGCTAGTTAAACACGTCTAATGGCGAAGTTTGGCGAGTTTGAAATATCACCACCAGCAAAAGTAAGACTGCAGATAAGAGAACCAGTTCCTCACCAGAATCTGTTATAGGTATTAATAATCTATAACGAAAGTGTAATTTATTGTAAACCACAAAAGGTACTTAATATTCTGTAATGTATAATAAATATAAATAACTCAATCAGTTCGAGATTATTCGTATTGAACTTGGTACCGACAATTGATCAATTATTGTTATTTTGTAAAAATATACCAATTGAAAAAAATATATTTATAAAACATACTTCATAATTATTATATAGGTATTAAGAATTTTCTTTTCAGAAAAAAACAAATTTACAAAGTTTTTTTTTTTTACATAAACAACATATTATTTAAAAGTCAAGCAATATGTCATCGGATTCATTATTTCAACATTTTAATAAAAAAAGCTTTATCATTTAACCTATGGATAATTCATATTAAATCGGTGCAACATCGTCTGCTAAGAAAATAAGCATGGATGATTGACCTCGAGAGGGGAGACTACACCTACGGAGGAATGGAGTCAAAGTTAAAAATCATAAGTCTACAAAAACGTAGAAATAACATTGACTCCATATTTATGTTTAATTTACTAAATGGCTTAATTGATGTACCATCGTTGCTGGAATAAGTGACATTCAATGTTCCGATCCGCCGGTTGGGAAATAATAATGTGTTGTTCCTTGATCAACACAGCACAAACTATGGCTTGCATGCACCAATGTCCGGATTGTGTCGCATTGTAAACTCGAGACAAGATCTGGACTTTTTTGGTGTAAGTCTTTATAGATTTAAAAAATCACTAAGATAGACCAGATCTTGTATTGAGGTGGTATTTTTTTTTCCAAGCTTTGATTTTATTTGGTTGTATTTAATTTCATTTGTACCTGTATTTATTATAAGAAAATGTGTTTACCATTGTTGGAATGGAGTGTATAAGTCCGTCAATAAATAAATAAATACAGAAAACGGATAAATTAAAAAAGTACAAGGTATACAATAATAAAAATAATACAATAGCATACAAAAGTATTAAAAAATACGGTAGTAGTATACAATTTATAATACAGTAGTAGTATAAAATATAAAATTTTTATAATAAGCAATTTTATAAAATGTTTCCAAGGAGTTTTGGGGAAAAAATCATTTAGGGACAAGCATTTACCAATATTTATTTATAGACATATTTACACCTGTACTTTTAACGATTATGTACAGAAGAAGAAAAAAAAGGTTTATTATAAATTAGCAACTCAATCGAAAAAAATAATTATAAACTTATTTTTTAAATTCAAAGTTAAAAAAAAAAAAAAAAATAGATACTCTTTAAATATTACCTGGATCAACTAAAGCAGTAACCAGGATGTACATTAGGGTGGGCCGATATTTTTTTTTCTTCCGAATTTTGAAATGAAAGGGGTCTATAAAGTTGCCTTTTGGATTACTTAGAATGCAAAAAATATAAAAAAATTATTCGATACTACTCTTGGCCCTCAACCAGAGGTTGAAGTTTTCGAAAAAGTCGATTTTTTGGAGTAAACCGGCTGTCATTTCGTAATTAAATAAGAAAATCAGTCTAATCAAACGTTATAATGTGCATTAAATCTTATTAAATAAGCATCTAAGGGCGTGAGTTGCACTTTGTTTTGTAATAAATGGGTAGCATTGTTTTAATAGGCCATTGTTTTCGTCAATATTAGCCAGGCGCTTGACGGAATTAGTTCCGCGAAGTGTAAACTTTTTCCATTTCGGTAGTTTTAAAGCGCGTTCGAATTTGTAATGTGATTAAGTTATTTCTTTACTAGCACAATTTTTTTTTTATCAATATAGATAATTAACAAAATGTAGTAGACAGTGATAAACTTCAAACCTCGGTTGAGGGCCAAAAGTAGGATGGAATATTTTTTTAAATAATTTTTACGTTCAATGTGATCCAAAATGCAACTTTTTAGACACTTTGATGTCTAAAAAAATAAAAAACCTCATACATCATGGGCCCACTCTAATGTACATACTCTTACATTGTACAGAGCTCTTGTTCACCATTTTTTGTTCACACCAGATTCATCATTATAAAACTTCTAAACAAATTGCAACAACAATATATTTTTGGGAATGGAATATGGAAGCTTAGGCATTTACAGGCCGTATGACATGTCGCCGGGTTGTTTAAGTTTCTTCTTTATACACTGTGTAACGTTCACCATTCTGCCTAGGCTTGACCACGTTTCTTAAATTCTAACATCTGTTGATTTTTTGTAAAAAGGCTGAAATTTTTATTAATGTCGCATTTCCGATTTGAGATTTTGGGAGACCAGCCCTCTAAAAACTTTAAATTTTCGCCGTCCATGGATTTCCCTTCCAGAACGAGAATTGTTTCATTCAGTTTTTTACTCTCGTTCGGAATTGACAATTCTGACAATCTAGCAATGCGCGGCAAAATCGGGGCTAGATGCTAAACCGTACTTACTTTTTAAAAATAAATCGTTACAATATGTTAAATGTGGTTATATGTTCAGTTCAACAATTCCCTAGGAGATGAAAATAAGTCTTTGTCTACAGAGATTTGAACAAATTTAAAATATTTGTAAATTCATCATCACTTGCGTCTTTTTTATGCGAATTTTTCCGATGCCTGTTGGATCATCCTGGTAAAAATTCCATCGTTGTCTATGATGATTTTAAACATACTTATAAATATGATATTTTTATAATTAGATTGACTACATTTCTTCTCCTTCTCTCTTTTACTAAAAACCAGCATTTTAAATGACTAGCAATTAAAAGCAAATAAAACTTCAGTCTAATAGTCGATAATATCATGGGTAAAACAAATAAAAAAGAATTTCGTGTTGAAAATTCTTGTTGAAATTTCATTTTAATTAGTAACTCGACCAATTAATGTTTTCATTCTTCAATGAGAATCTTCAGACTTCGTACTAATTTAATTAAAAATAATTAAATGGATATTTTAATTCCAATTTCTTTAGAAATTAAATTCAACAATTTGATTTAACTTAAATCAAAATAATACGAATGGTAGACTTTGAATTTTACGAATCAAATTGACCAAATTCGATATTTATTAAAAACAATAATAGATTTCATTTACCTTTCTAATCATGGTATATCACTTTATACCACATCATTGTACAGCAATTCCTTTTTCGTTCAACGTGCCTTAATAAGTTTCATTAAAAAAATCACCTTCCTTGGCTACTTTTAAAAAACGCCTGAAACATATATATATCCTTAGAACCTTAATATTCCTTCATTTAAAAAAAATATTTTTTTATTCATTTTCTTTCCTGGATCCTCATCCTGTCTTCTTTCAAACTCATAACCTGATCCCACATTTCTAGTCATATAGTCTACAGTAAAATATATACAACAAAGTACATAACAAAAGCATTTTTTAATATATACAAGCTCCACCAGCCCACTAAAAAAACACCTGTAATTTAAAAATAGGTGTGTGTTTTAATTATTGTTTTTTTTTTTTATATTAAACTTTTGACGAATTTAATATATTTTTTGGTTGGGTGACAGATATTTTTTTTGCCCGCCAAGTGCATATTTATTTTTGTAATTGTAATTTAAAGTAAACAAATAGTTCTATTCTGAAAATGATATATGCATGCTAATGGGTATACTTATTTCTATCGAATGTGGAATGACGAATATATTAATTTTAAAAGTAATTAAATAGCAAATTTAATTAAATATCTTATTGATCACTTGATACTAATTTAAATATTTCATTCTAATCTTGTTGATATTTGTTAAATAGGAAAACTTGCACGTGATTTAATTTAAATCTCGATTGCATTATTAGATGCCTCGGGCAGTGTACAAATTATATTTACAATCAAACACTTATATTTATGTCAACCAAATACAGGATTCGTTGTATTAGTTACATCTTTAGTTTTGTCAGTTCGGTATATATCATTTTTTTAAAATATTTATTAATTAATTATTACCCGGTGAGTCAGTGATTCTTAACCCTTCTCTTACTGTGCTAAAAACATCCTGGCGTTACGGTGCTGTACGGCATTACATAAAATGGAATATTCATAGGAAATCGCTTCAATTATTTATAGTTAAAGTCAAAAGCGATAACATTTTTGATACGATTGCCAAAAACATGAAAAAAAAACCATTAGCTGACGCTCGCAGCGCGAGTGAGAGAACCACCATTAACGAAACTCGGAGAGTTACTGGCCACTGACGTTTGGCAGTGTAATGTACTGGCTCTTGGTTATTTGCCTGCGAGACGCGTAAAAATATATCTCTATTATTTGAGCTTTATGCAACGTTTGCGTGAAGCTATTCGCAAAAAGAGACCAGAATTATGGGCAGACAAATCTTTGTTTTTTTACCACGATAATGCACCATCTCACACTGCATCGGTGTTTCCGGACCATTTTGCCAAAAATTCAACTCATATCGTCCCATAACCATCGTGTTTGCCTGATTTAGCACCGTGTGACTTCTGTCTATACCCTAAGCTTAAGAGACCGCTTCGGGGACACCGTTTTGACACGATTTAAGAGATAAAAACTGGATTGCTGCGCGCTATAAAGACCTTTCCGAAAATATACTTTAACTGTTTAATTGTTTCGAGGATTGGAAAAAAGCGTAAAAATAAATATAGTTGAAAAAACCCTAGCCTAAGATAGTTTAATTCCTAATTTCTAACATTGATTTGTTTACTAATTAAAAATGGCTTCAAGAGTGAAATATTTTAGCAAATTAGTTAAAAATCTTAAAAAGGAGATCGAGTGGAGAAAAATCGCCAAGTTGTGTAGTGGTTGGTGCGTTCACCTACCATGTTTGAGGTCCTAAGTTCAATTCCTGGGAGGGTAAACATCAAATACGTATTTGTTTATAAGGTGGTGGAATATTTAATTACTCCTGTTCTGGCTCCTCAAGCTTTAGACTGATAATCTTACTTTTCTGTAACGGATAATCAATATACGCTGCATTTCATTTAACACTGCTGTGCTTTATGCACCACTGAAGGAGGATAAGAGTTTAACCACGATGATGATGACAAAATTAAAAATATAAATCAATTTGTATAAAAGTTTAAAGAAATATTCATAGTCTTATATATAAGATAAAAAGGGGGAGACAACTATTCGTGCCACCTAAAACAACAACATCGTTTGGTCAGAGGAGTAACATGTACCTTGCTCTCAAAATTTAAAACACTCTACCTCTTGATTTAAAATTTAAAACAAATAAACAGAAATTCAAATTATTTGTTGAAAAATGGCTTCTGGATTTGGGTCCTAAGAACTGCCTTGAAATGGTCACCCCACCAAAACAGTAGTATATTTAAACTCGGAACTATTGTTGCATGTCTGCATATTTTATGTTTATATCCATACAATATTATTTATTATATTTGGTTTATTTTTTTATGTACTAGAACATATTATGAAAATGATGTAAATGAATGCCTCGACACGGGTTATGCTCATTGAGGTGTTCATATAGAAAAGAAAAAATATAAAGTTTTATTTGATATAAATAAAAATAAAGTAAATTTATCTTTTATTAATATTTATTTCACATTTGCATTTTATCAAATCTTTACAATATTTGTTTCAGATAAACTAAAGGAACATTAATTTTATATCTTGACGTTTTTTTTTATTAGATTTTAATTAGGCATTTGTTTCAAGTTTATTCACATAAACGCTCTACTTTTTATGATGAAATAAAATGATACATTTGTCATCCTACATCCAAATGCATTCATTTGTGTAATCCACAAAGTGATCAATTTTATAATGTAAGTGCAATTTCACAATTACCCTCAATATAACCATAACCAAACCAATTAAACAATTTGGACAAGAAATAAACTAGAAACTATATAAACTGCTCATCTGCTTAATCTTGTTTAAAATTGTGGTTTATATCCTAAGACTAACACTTACAGTTCTATCAAAGATGGTACTTTACGTAAGTAATTCTTACATTTATTTAATCAATGAATATGCTATCGTGGTAGAGAATATTTCCTCGATCTACTGGTCAAACCTTCCAAACTCTAAATGCTTTATTGACTATACTAAGAAAAATCACTTTTAATGTTTTATTCAACAACACTTTTTATTTTTAAATTATAATTTAGAGGATTTTATCTGTATACCGAGGATATTTTTATTTATTTATAAAGTTAGTGTTTATTTTGTAGAACTCAAACACTAATTTGAGTACTGATTTCGTTAATTTATTTTTTAAAAAAGCAAAACGTTTTGATTTTTCAAATATGTCTTATTGTTAAAAGAACCGTCCAAAAAATATTAAAATTGAAAAAAACGCACTTTCACCAAAAAATGCCAATAGCGAAATTAAATTTACTAAAATAGAAATCTTAATTAATTATTTTTTACTTTTACATAAACGGCATACATTAGTTTTGACATATAAATTGAACATACATATGAAGAAAAAAAATACATACATATACATATACAATGTCCGTTAATAAATGAGTAAACATATAAATACATTGTAAAAATGATGAAGTTATAACACAATTGTTACTATAAACAAGTAAATATACAGTTTAATTCACGGAATAATTATTAGAAGCATATTAATTTAATAAAACATCCATCGTTTTGCACTAAAATAATGAAAAAATTAACTATATTTTTAGTACATCGTAACCAAATTATAAATATTTTTTTTACCATTTGAAAAAAAAAAAACTCAGTGCTGCAGAAAAGTGTTTTAATTATATTTCAGTGAAGTGCTATTTGGTGAAAACAAAAACACGTCTAAGGGCCGGTTGCATCAAAGTTGGTATAAATTTAGTTTAAAGTTAAATATTTAAACTTAGTTAAGGCTAAAAATTTGGTAAATGAAAAATTCCGTTGCATCAACATTATTTTAGTTAAGTTAAAGTTAAGAATGTTGCCACTGTAAAGGTTCAAGTTTCACCCTAAGAATTGTTGGGATTTTTGCGCAAGCACGTACTTTTTTATTTACATGTAGCAATACACATGCCCCGCGACGCGTCTTTGGGCACAAACGTTTAAATTTCGTTCCAATTTTCAGTGTGTGCGAAAGGGCGAAGCAACACTGCGCATTCGGAAAAGAAAAGAACAAAAGGGACATCGTCCTTTTTGAACTAGATAATAAATTAAAAGAGCAAAAGCTAAAACAAAATGAAGAACTTCTTACTCTAGAAGTAGAGCAAAAAAATGACATTTTTCGGGCAACTATGGCAGCCTTAAATGCCTATAAAGAGTTAGCTGAGCTCAATCTAGCTCTATTTAAAAATAAATAAACAGCATTTCAATACAGTTATGATTTAGATTTATTTTACACCGCGCCGCTGATGATCAAGTCCCGTGTTTTGAAAAATAATTAACAATTGAAAATTCAAATAATTATTAGTTCTTCACTTTTTTGACATTCGAAATCTTGCGATAAAGTCTGGCTCTGAGTTTTTTTATCGGTTTAGAATATACTCAATGATAAATTCGTCATCGGAAGACGAAAAATCAGTTAAAATTGACATTTTGTGCAACTTTTCACAGATCGATCAATAGATTTCAACACTCACGACGTATTTTTGACAGATGGCAGATCGCACTTAACTTTAAACGGTCCCCTGGCGGCCGGTCAAATAAGAGTAACTTTTTTGTTAATATTTAGTTAACTTTTTTTGATGCAACGCATTTTGACATAAAAGTAACTTTTATTTGACTTCAGCCCTGACTTTAACTTAACTTTTGTCGATGCAACCGGCCTTAATACTGTATACTTTAAAATAACACTTGTACTCGTATTACGAAAGTTAGTTAGTAGAATTATCTTCAATGTCTATAAATGAACAATTTAATTTTCTGTAAAAAAAATATTTTGTTGAAACATGTCCAATAACAGATTACCGACAGAGATACTTATACTTTTTATTTAAATATACACATTTTCGTAAATAAATAAGATTTTATTTTATACACAATTGTACATAACTCTCCTTACTTTTTATTGTAATCGGGCCTTTGACAAACCTACTATAAATTCACAGGGTAATTATAATAATAACTAGGTATCTTCAAAATTATAATTTTTGACTTCTTTGTACACTCCTATCTCTGAATTAAAGTGGTGCATTAAAATCATGATAAAATTATGAAAATCTGATTTTGAAGTTTTTATTTATTTACTATATATATACGGCCTAAGCCAATTACAACAGTTCCACAAAGAAACATAAATGCAAGAATCTGAACAAAAAGAACATAAAACTATTTGGCAAAGACATACAAGGGCAAAACAAATATAGTATACAATATATTTAAAAAAAAAGGAAGATCAAAAACTTTGAGCTAAACCATGCCAATCCAACTTCATCCCACACTGTTTAGTCGCGAAGAGATCCACGAAAAGCCGGAAGATCTATCCCAAAAAATTCCAAGTCGTGTGATGAATTGACTAATCTACACATTCTGGACTTAGGGCATAAAAACCAAAGTTGCTCTTAGAAGATTTTATAAATAGCAGATTTTGACTTCTGGTGACACGGTTGGGAACATGAAAAGAAATTGATTGCAACAGAGATGGGACATCACTTACAAGTTGTAGTAATTACTCCATAAATTGAACTCAAATAAAAAACAAACATTCTGGATATAAAATCCATTAAAAAATGAATATGTTCATATTTAATATATGTTTCGGTTGATTTAGGAAAGCTAAAAGGTAGATTTTTCTCCAAATGGTTATCGTTTTGACCAATGATTAAAATTCAAAAGTAATATATTATGTCTTAACAATACAAAATATAATAGAGCTGATTATTCTCGAAAGTGATATGCTCCATTTACATATAAAATATTTAACACATACTTAATTACATTTGATACTTGTTACGATTAAATGTATAATACATTTGGCGTGGTGTTGATTGCGTATAAATAAATTGATTGTATCCGTGAACTACACATTAATATTAAATACGTATTAGAAAACTTAAACTAATAGCAGGCAATAATGAAATGTTCATACAAACTATTAAATCTTTTTAAATTACAAAAAAATATACATATTGAAAATTGTTGAACATATGTTTTCTTCAATGCCTTCTTTGATTTGTTTAAAAACAATCGTATTGACAAAAAAATCAATATGTGATAAATGTTATTATGATAATCAAGAATATGGATGCCGAGGCATTTGCATTTACAGGGCTCACTCTGCCGATTTTAGTTTGATGTTGGTAAAGGTTCTCCAAATTATTTAGCCTACTAGAAATGCATGTTTTTTTGAGCAGTTTTTTTTCTATACCAGTTAGTTTCACAAACAATGTTTTTCGTATATTTAAATCTTTGTATGCAAGTCGGGATTTAACTTTTTATGAATTCGTAAAATGAACTCCAGTGATTTTATTTATTTAATTCACATAAACACTCGAACTACTTTTACAAGTTAAGCAAGTAGAGAAAAAGAAACAAAATAAAGAATAAAAAATAGCATTGAGTACATTCCGATACATATATAGTAAGATTTAAAAAAATAAATAAAAAAACAAAAAAAATCAAGTTGAGAAGAAAATTATAAATGGGATTTAGAGAGTATTATGTTACAACATGCTTAAAAAAACTAGGAAAAAAATATGCGAGAAACATATTTAAGTAACTAAATTACAAAAAAAATATACTTAAAATACACAACAAACAATGGCAAACAAAAAAAAACTGTTATTTGTAAAAAGAAAACTAAGTACAAGCGTTTGTAAAAATAAAGGTAACTGTAGCAAAAAATTGCCGTTAGAGTAAAAGATACAATAATAATATAATATATGAGCAGGTTCTAAGTATTGCAAAAATACAGAGTAAAGTACTTTAGAATATACCACTTAATCTTGCTGCCGTAAAATTGTGTTTTGTAATACCTACTAGAAATATCGTGTTTACATCCCACCTACATAATTTAATGACATTTTTTTTATCACGTTTTTAGGTGTTCGTTTTCAGTTGCGCTATTGCCATGACTAGTGGTATGATGTCTGGATCTCCCATGAGCCAAGATCAGAACATGTACCGGCCGTTTGGTAACCTGGGGCAATTGTCATCGTTCTCCAAGACCATCGAAACTCCCTACTCTAGCATCAGAAAATCTGACGTCCGCATCAACAACCCTAGACTAACGATTGGCCACGCTCCGATGTATGCTAATCCAAATCACGGGTCGTATTATTCGCAGATAGGAAATGCTTTGGGATATTCCGTACCAATAGCTCAAAATATCGAGTACGCAAGTTCTGTTGATCATAGTTCTATACCATATTCTCGTGTTTTACCTTTAGCTTATTCGACTACAACGCCTTTAACGTACTCTGCTCCAGAAAGTCATAATCCTTTATCTTCTTCTTATGTACCTCCTTCTTTAAGTCATTCTGGTTCACATTATTCTGTTTCACCTTCTTTATCTTATTCTGTTCCAACTCCTCTGGCATTTGATCATAATACTCATGTGCCTTTGACCTATTCTTCTCCTATTGAAAACTCTCACCTGGTAACTAAAGTCGCTTTGGCTCCAACTTTACTAGGAGTGACCTATTCTGCAGCTCACATACCGCACACATACCCCAACGGTCTTAGACTAGCATATTCTTGGTAGTTTGTTGTAACAGAGAGGGAAAACATTTTTGAAAAGGGAATATGGAAGTCTAGGTATCCACAGGGTTTACGACATGTCACTGGCTGGTCTAAGTGATCACATTACACAAGGTGTAACGTTCACCACTGTTTATGTTTAAACATACACATTTCCTCAACTCTCCCATTTGTTGACTTTTGTGAATCAAAAGAGCTGAAACCTTTATCATGTGGGTGAAATTCCACTATTTTGAAACTAGGCAACGACTGAAAACATTTTTTAAAATTTTATATTCTTATACCAGTTAGTTTAATCAACATTCCTTCTCCTTCTCTTCAATTCGACTCTCTTTTCATTCCCTCTCCGTTGCAACAAATTTAGATCTAAATAACTCCCCAGGGAGGAAATCCAGCCTTTTTACAAACTTTCGGACATACTCGAATTTTTCAAATTATTCTACGTAATATTGAGTAGAAACTGTTTTCCTAAATGAAATAATACTGTTTTATGTAGCAATAATAGCTTTTTTGTTAATATCAATCTGTGCATTTATTCATTAAAGTTATTATTTAATACGTTTGTTTTATTTTAACATTTAAAAACATGAATCGATAAAGGTGTTATGTGGCATAAACAAAAAGCATAGATATCTGGGGTTAAAGTATTGAACATAAGTACAATTACTGATAAAATAAAATCTTTAATCGCTATCAAAATGATTTTCTTGCTACTTTTTGATGGTGTTGTTGGCTTTCTATGAACGGTTGTTCCATGCGTTATGTACCATAAAATCTTCATTTTTGTAAAAAAGTGTTTTTTTCAAAATTTGAGTCATAATGATTTCACCCACTCATATCTTTGATTCATAATGATCATTTGATTTTAATGAGTATCTTAGTAAAGACAAAATGGCTGAAAAAAGTCACGAAGGTTAGTGATTTTTCTTATGATGATTTCCCTATCCCACACAGTTGTGCATAGAGCACCAACTTGGTACTCCAATTGCCTTGATTATTTTTGTTACTAAGAGGGTAAGGTGATCATTTAGTAATTAGGAAATATTGCAGTGTATAACCGCCTTTAAAATAAATATTTCTAGTCCACCCTGCCTGGAATTAAATCCACGACTAACCACTATCGTCAACCAATATACTACGAGTCTGACTCCAATCTCAACTCGACTAACTTTTTCATGATTTTTACTTTAGAGTAGCCGTTGACTCGAAAGCACAGGGTTTGGTTAGGGTTCTAGTTCTATTTCACATTCAGAACTTATTATTTATCCGCCCTAGCACAGAAATTAATTTAATTATGAACACATTATTGTATAGAAAGCATATAAAGTAAATACATTTTTCATCATCATCATTCCCTTTCCGCACATAATGGTGCATAAGAAACTGCATTGGTACACCAATCGCAGCGATTCTTAATCCATTCAGTTAAATAATAATGGACCTATTTTTCTGTACATATCGGCAATTAAGCAGCTATCTGCTTTTTATTCATTAAATTCTACCTTATATATCTGCATTACGTAATAGGCTAAACAACTTATAAAATGAAGCAGGTTGCAGTTGCCAAATAAGGGCATTAGAAGCAAAGATAGCAAACTCCCAAAATATTTTTTTTTCGGTTATGATGTAGTTTATAAACCTTTTTTTTATAAAAATCATGAATTGAGTTGCAAATGTAGTTTAAAATCATACTTCTAAAATGTTCTCCATCTCTGTTGTAATTCGTTATCCTAATGACTCTCTAGGGTGTAAAATCCAGTCTTTTGTCTACAAACATTTGGACAAACTCAAAATATTGTAATAAAACCAACTGGTCCAAAAAGTTTCAAAATTTAAGAAATTGTTTTCAGGCGTTGCCTAGTATGTTAAATAATTCGATAAAATTAATCTCTTCACAACAATAAAGGTTTCAGCTATTTAACTTCACTAACATCACCAAATGGAAGAATTGAAGAAATATGGATGATTCAAACACAGGCAAAATAGTGAATGTTACACAGTGTAAAAAATTGCCACTTAAACAAGCCAATTGGTCATAAGCCCTATAGATGCCTAAACTGTTATATTTCCTTCTCTAAAAAATTCTTCATCTCTGTTGTAATATGTTAATATTAACAGCTCCCTAGGGGGTTGAATCCAGTCCTTGTGTACAAAAATTTAGACAAACTCAAAACATTGTTCAGGACATTACTACAAAATTTGTGTGATTAAAAATTCTATTACTCGTATTTTTTTATAAAAACCCTAATTTAAGTTTTAAGTTAAAAATACTTTTTATGCTTCCAATAATAAAGAACAAAAATTTTTTATTTTTTCTCAACAGTATTTTAAAGACTCTTATTAATTTTAACACGCGAAAAAATGACCTATTGTTATCAGAAGTGCCTAAAAACTGTTAAAACTGGCGTCGTTTTGAAAAAAAGTATTTAATATGACAAAGTCGTATAATTTCCTTACTTTTTATCAGACTTCAGCCTTAAAATAGCATTTAGACAGCATAACACTTTTAAAAAACAACAATTATTTTAATCAAAGACTATGTAACGAAAAATTATGTTTTAATACATAGATATAAACACGCATTACTCAAGCTGCGATTTATCGAACAATAAATACTCGGATTCATTACCAAGTATTTTTTATTGGTGTCTTAAACGATTATTCGCGAAACAGAATTGCGCAAGGTTGTTCCAGTTTGCCTATCTGATCACACATCAATACAATGTACAATATGTGTATGTATATACAATGGCCGTATCACACGAATCAAGGAACTGAATAAGATACGAGTTAAAAATCTGAAAAGAATTACAAACTTTTAAAAATATTGTGCTAAAAAAATTCTTTGCAAACGGTGCTTTTTTTTTTTTTTAAAGAAAAAGAAATATTTGCGTTCTTATGATTTACCCAAATATTTAATTTTGAGGGCCATTCTCAACGAGTTGTAAATAACTCACTATTAGAAAACGGAATCAAGTTGGGGTAGAGTGGGATTCGAACGACGGACCTTTAGTCCGTGAGTCCGAGACACTAGCCACGAGACCACAACCCGCTTTAACATTGTTTTACATTGACATTTTGATCCCTGAACACAGATTCAGTAGAGTTTTCAAACTTTTTATTTTGGAAATATGTTATTCAAAGCTTGAAAACAATTACGTATTTATCTTGTTTTTTTATTTTTTTAAAAAATTATCCTACAAATTTGAACCTTCAGGGAGTTACAATATAAAAAATGATATTTTTTGAATACTGTATATTTAAACAACAACATTAGTATCAAACAATAAAAATACCGAATAAAACGAAATTACTTGCTATCATAATTACAATATTGAAGTTTGTAAAGTTGTAGTTATTTTATTTAACCAAAAGGGAGACAAATCTACTTAAAACTAATCTCCGGGAGTCATTTTTTGGAATTTTTTATTTCAAAATAGCCGAAAATACTCAATAACGTCAAAATACGTATATATAAACATATTAAATGCGTTCTCATAATATGAGAGATATACGTATGGAAAGTTAACATTTATCTTCAGTTTTACCTACAAAGTAAAATTAAGTTTTGTATATGAAAAATAGAAAATGCCGTAACGTAACGGTGACTAGAGAGTTGTTTCCTAAGAAAACGGTGTTGATAACACCGTTTAAAAATAAAACCACTCTCTAGCAACCTCTACGACGGCTGTCCACCGCATCACCGTTCACTACGGCCGTTAAGATACGGGCACCGCTGTCCTAGGAAACCCTAGCTTAACGCCATGCAAAAAAGATGGGTTTATGATATTTTTAAACAACGTTTAAGGTTTATAATATCATATATCATACACGACAAAGCTTAAAATTGTAATAAATGTTCTGACCTGTGTTATACAGTCGTAGCATACATAATTTGCAGCGTACATAATTAGGCACTTGAGAACAATTGATTCTTGCAACACTGGTCCATATAAATAAACTTGCACCATCCTACAGCGGGAATCTACCCATTATTTTAAATACAATTATGTGGACAGATTAATGCATAAGTAAATTCATAAATTTTATTGGGCTCCCCCTCAAAACAATCAAATCAGAATTTGGAGAGCTGAGATCGTTATAATAAATACGAGAATATGTAAGGAGGCTGAAAGTAACTCGTGAACTCGTAAAAGGCCGTATTAAAAAATCTTTATGTGTGGTACTGTAACGTCATGTTACATCAAGTAAAAGACGGAATATTCGGAAATTTAAACATTAAAAAACAGAGACATACTGTTTTCGAGAGACATAATTCATTTTCCATAATTCATAGAAAAACAAAATATAATTTAGGCCTGTTATAGCAAAATTAAGTTATTCAGATCTAAATTTGTTGCAACAGAGGGAAAATATTTTTGAATTTATTTCTGAAGACTTCCTAAAGGAGGAAATCCAGCCTGTCTGCAAACATTTGGAAGTACTAAAAAAATTTACAAATTAAGTTATAATCATAATTACGACAGTTATTTAAATAGCGTGCACTCCCGCTCCCTGCCAATAACCGATTCGTTGAAAGAATGTGAAATACACACACGACTGATGTTTTCCTTATCTTATGAATGGTACATGTACCTATCGTGATATCTGGATGCTGTTGTCTTCCTTGTGATAAGTTCTATTCTCGTGCTCTTTCTTATAAGAATTTAAATGTTTAACTGTATACAGTATTAAACATATTTATTGTAGTATTGGGATCACTTTCATAAATATAAAAGTTTTTTTTTTACTTTCCAAATCCTATTTTTCAATTTTATTTTTCAAATCCGATTTAAAAATGTTCATTTGAAGATTACAAAAAAAACCTTCATCATTAAAAAAAAAGGGATATATCAAGTATTGTATCCATGTACACTCGTGTCATCTACACGTGTATATCACAGCGACAAGAGTTAATAAGCAATATTTTAAGTTTGTCCAAATGTTTGTAGACAAATACTTGATTTCATCCTTTAGGCAGTTATTAGGGACTCGAATGACTGGAAGTGCCACGATGAGATATAACCAGATGGAAGGTATGTACTCGTACCTATAAAATGCCGTAAAACGCCATCATGTATGATTGCAAGACTTCCTGGAAGTCCGACTCCACGGGATCGTGAAGTGGTGTTTGTGATCCCGCGAATCCCGGGCAATATGATCACTGACCTTATATAATATATATATTTCCCTGGATCGCAGAATACAGATTAATCATTTTTATATGAGATAATTAATTCGAAATTCGATTGTTGCGACTCCCAGATTTAATAAACATTAACATACCAATACGTACAACTAGACAAAATGCTCTATATTATCGTCACCTTTCTCAATATAATTATCTTTCTCACTCATCATGGTGGTATTCCAAACGCTCTCACGGCCGTATAATTTCGCGTATTTACATGCAAAATACACGAGAACTGTTTTCTCGTGCCGCGAGAGCGGTTTACAATAGCACCCCAGCGGCGCAATCACAAATGATTATTGACGTTCTTAAAAACATGCTAAGCATTTGATCGATCACAATGAACAATAATGAACATGTTTAGGTTATCGCGGTCATAAGTCAACGCGTGTGTAATCTCTAAGTTAAAGCTCGTTTCGGTTTGTTTTTTGTTTTCCTCTAAAATAAATACAGTTAATTGCCGAAAAATCGGCGTTGATTGTAAAAAATAATAAATATATTGCATTTGCAAGAAAGTAAATAGTATCTAATACAAAAAAGTGAACATCTAATCTAATACAAATTACAAACAATTACTATGGCGACTGTTTTTCTTGACATTTGGCTTGCCGACCGCCGGCTAAATGCAACGAAAAGCATGAAAAATTGTGAACAAACAAACAAAACTTTATAAAACTAAATTATTTAATTTTACTTACATTTGGGATATATTTACACCGGTGAAATTCAAAATTCAGGATTATGCGTCTCAAAACGTAAATATCCTGAACATTGAATATTAGGTGTTGCCAAGAATCAGGTTGTGGAATAATAAGAAGTGTAATAATATTTTATTATATTTTTTAACAACCATGGTGAGAAATTGTTGTCATGTCGCTTATTAGCACGTCGATAGTCATTTGTGATTGAGCTATAGACTAGGGAATGAATGTACCTCTCTTATTGTCATTTTTGACACGAGTCTCTGTGAATTCAAATCATTTCTATATAAATATTTTATGATGATCTTTACTAATGATTGGAAAAGTCACTTTTGTTAATGGACTACTGTTAATTTGTATTTTGCATACAATGTATATAGGACTTTTTTTTACATCCTGATTTATGTATATTTTTATTTTTCGTTTATATTATTTTTTTCGTTTATATTATTTTTTTAAGGCACTTGTGCAGCATAATAAATAAATATTCATACAAATATTTTGTTGAATATATGCATAAATAGTACATAACATGAACACACGATGATCCCTCCTCCTGTTTCTATGTATTTACTATTTACACTATATTATGTGCAGAAGTATTTTTAATTTTTTTTATGGGTATCTATCCGTTTTTTTTCTCCTAACCATCATATTATTATGTAATCATAACTAAGAAATCGGTAATTTGTTGAAATTTTTTCAAATGCTATTCTAAAAAAATATATCTAAAAAGTCAGGTATTGTATGGGTATTGTCTGATTCTATTGTGTTTTTTAACGCAATCTTTACTTGACTTGCATTATGAGAAAAAACAGCACTTTTTGTATATTTAGGCCTGTTAAGAGTTTGCGGGTACCATATGCTACACCAAAGGACATGAATAATATAACGAAGAAGTATAAAATTTATATACATTTAATTACTTTTATAAATATAAGTGTGTTTGTATTTTAAATGGACTTAAAAAAATTCATGAGTGACAATTCACTATTATACGACGAATTTCTTTCTTAGTTTCTTAAAAATCTCTTCACAACAATAAAAGTTTCAGCTTTTTAACTTCACTTAAATCAACAAATGGAAGAATTGAAGAAATATGGATGTTCAAACATAGGCAAAATGGTGAATGTTACACAGTGTGTAAAGTGGCCACTTAAACCAGCCAATGATAGGTCATAAGCCCTGTAAATGCCTAGACTTCCATATTCCCTTATTTAAGGTATTTTCCATCCCCGTTGTAATTTGTTAATAATAGGAGTGTTTTTTTATCATTTTAATCATCACATTTTGAACATGAATAAATTCAAAAAGACTAAAAGTTGTTGTGTTATAAAAATTAAAGAGCGTAAATTTTCAATAGATTTTTTTATTACACAATAAACTTAAAAATAAATAAATAAATGCAACGAATCAACAACCTTAAATAAATATAGATTATCAGAAAAGAAATGTTGGAAACAGAGAATGAGTAAAGGTGGAAACAGTAGAAGAAGAAGTCGTGAAATCAACAGTCTAATGCGGATTCTATAGGTATCATCACACATCATTACTGTTTTAGGATGAAATACAATTAGGAACTGAGGTTAAGTGATTACCAGGAGTAAGTTAGTCCAACTCCGTTGGAATAAGACATGTGGGAGACGGCAGGGGCGGCGGAGTAAGCAACTCCGAGGAGAGCATGGCCAGCAGCCACTTTAGCTACAGGAGCAGAGTAGGCCAAAGGAGCGTGAGCAACTGGGGAAGAGTAGGCCAAAGGGGAGTGACCCACTGGAGCAGAGTAGGCCAGAGGAGCATGAGCAACTGGAGCAGAGTAGGCCAGAGGAGCATGAGCAACTGGAGAAGAGTAGGCCAAAGAAGAGTGAGCCACTGGAGCAGAGTAGGCCAGAGGAGCATGAGCAACTGGAGTAGAGTAGGCCAAAGGAGCGTGAGCAACTGGAGAAGAGTAGGCTAAAGAAGTGTGAGCAACAGGAGCAGAGTAGGCCAAAGGTGCGTGAGCAATTGGGGCAGCGTAGGCCACTGGTCCGTGAGCCACGGCTACACCGGGGTTGCTGATGCGCACGTCAGACTTGCTCACGCTGGAGAATGGAGTGTCAATGGTCTTGGAGTAGGTGGACACCTGGCCGAGGTTTCCGTGGCTTCTGTAGATGTTCATGTCCTGGGTGGTGTAGGCGGGAGCGGCCAGGAGACCAGCGTTGGCCGCAGCCAACACACAAGACAGGACGATCAGCTGAAACAAAGATTCAAATAAGTTTTCTAGAATCAATAACCTGCTTGACTATTAATACAACAAAATATTTTTCTAAAGACAAATTGAAGTAGATAACATTTGATCTGGTGCAAAAAAATATATGGAGGTAAGACACCGCTGTCTTTTGAAAATTCGTTCAACTTAAGTGCACTAAAAAGCAGATAAAAAGATGGTTAATTCAGTAAATAACTTTTTTATATTTTTTTTACAAACGTTGCTTGAAAAGCTTTTAAAAAACAAAACAGAACTATAATGCAGATAATTTTTATTCACTGTGAAAGTAAAAAAGAAATGACTTAAGGAAATAAAGAAAACTGATATAGAAATGGCTACTCACGTTGAAAGCCATTTTAGGTTTGAATAGAACGTTCGGTTTGCTAAGATCAAACTAAATGATGCAAAATACAAGATCTCGGGCCAATTTATACCCACCCGCCACATGGGGGCAAACTTGGACCAAAAGTGGGCCCTCAGGGTACCTACAACTACACGCACTTTACATGTGTGCAAGTGCCAGTAAAGGCGTTGGCTGGGTGTGTGTCACTATTGTACTCTCTACATGCAAACCAGTTGTCGAAGCAGATTTGAAGGTCCTTGAGATAATATAATATCACATATATAAGTCACTTATGCAACTGCGAAAAATATAAATAAATTTATTACTTAATGCTCTTTTGGCGGCAATGTTTTACAACGGGTTTTCACATGACATTATGAATGGTGAATTCGAGGATCAAATCCCTACTCTCTGCGATATGAGTGATCATTGTTACCTACCGTTAACATTGAGAACCTACCTACCTAAAGTTTGATAGATAGCTGGTTAAAAATTCAATGATAAAACAAATTAATTGATGGCGTTATATTGTGCTTTGTTTAAATTCGATCAACTGCTTAGAAACAAATATTTCTTTCAAATTGTTTTTTTTAAAACTTTTAATTTATTTGTGCATTCAACTTATATATATATATATATATATATATATATATATATATATATATATATATAATTTATTTATTTATTATCATTATATTACATACACAAATATATAATTGAACAAAGTTGCTTTGACTTCCTAACTAGGGTTATTTACCCCATTCTAAGACAGTAAAAAAATATACAAAAAACAGTAATCAATCTATAGAAACGGTTATAAAGATAGAGGACAAAGTGGGAAACAAAGTAAAAATGGAGTAAAAACATAGTAAAAATGTATCAAAAACATTGTAAAAATGTAGTAAAAAAACGAAGCAAAAACAAAGTAATAAATGTAGTGAAAACATAGTAAAAAACATTAAAAATTTATAAATATGTAAATAAAAATATTTTAAAACTCAGTAAAATGCGAAATAAAAACAGAATACATAGTAAGAAACATATTTAAGGTCAACGTAAAAATATGAATGTATGTGTATAGCAAAAAGCATATTTAAAAAAAAACATAGCAAAATACCGAGTAGAAAGAGAAAAAAAACAAAATTAAAAAATGATGTAATAAAAAAAAAATACATACTTCAAACAAATTAAAAAGTCATGAGGATCTTAAAAATATAAATCTGTAAATATATTTATAAATATATTACTTATCAGGAATACACAGGATTGAAAACACTTAATTTTATTTGTAATTTACATTTTATACAGCACCCCTCAGTTCCGCCGAATAAAGTCCAAAGATCGTCATAAACGGCCTTCCAAGACGGCCGCGGCGTGAGCCCGCAGGTTTAAAGAGGAGGAAACCAACCCACGTCCACCGCCGCATCCTCAGGACGCTCGTTATATGAGGCGCTGGATCGACGCGGGAGAAGGCGAAGTGCTGGCTGGCGATAGGGTCTCCAGAGGCAACTGGTGATGTCCACATGCTTTACTTAGGAGCGGACGTGGAAATGAAGAAGAATATGTTTTGCAATGAAAATATATTCACAAATAAAAAATAAAATAACACACATTATTGTAAGAAGTCACTCCCCATTATGAACACAAGAATTATTGTTTGTTTCTACTACGTTATGGGAAGCGTTAATATATGGGTAAATATATGTATTACATTTGTATAAAAAAATGTATTTAGTAGCAATATTATACACTTATATTTTTTTCTGAATTAAAAAAAAAATGCATTTATTTAACTACCTATTTACCAATAAATACATTTACCCTTGTTAAAAAAAAAAAACCTGCTGTCACACCGTTCACAATGTCTCGTGGTTTATGGGGTTTTTATTTCTATTTTTGAATGCTTTTTGAACGTTATTAATTTTTGATAAATATTTTATTTAAAAACTGCTACTTTAGTAAGTTTTTAATTAAAAAGTACAGCTTTTGGAAAGTAAAAGCGAATTTCTTAGTACTGCGGAATTTAAAAAAAGGAAAGTCACCTTAACGAAAAAGCGGTTTTGTGAAAAATAAGAATGAATCGGGTTGAAGTTAAGTGGGCAGTGTCGCGGACTCACGGGTTCGAGGTCCGAAGTTCGAATAATTTTCCACCTTTCCACTTTCTAATAGAAAATTATTGAAAACTTGTTAAAAATGGCAACTAAAATTGAAATACTTGGGTAAAACTAAAGCGAATATTTATTTAATAATATGGACGCTACAACATCAGGTGACAATTTCCTCACCCAGCGGTGCATTGGTAGACCGAATGCAGAGTATTTCGGATTATCTGTTACATGAAGATAAGGCGATCAGTCTTACGCTTTAGGTGCCAGTTCAGCAGCAATGTTTAAAAAGTGTTTAAAATTAATGTTTCACGCCCACCCTGCAAAAATATAACCTAGGAGAACCTCAAGAATGGTAGACAACCGCGTCAACCATTACACAACGAGGCGGACTTTTCTCCTGTGGATTTCATTGTTTAGGATTTTACAACTTTTTTGCTTTTATAAATAATATTATGTGTGTGTCTCATATTTTTCCTTGATATGTGTGCATTTAAAAATATTAAATTTTTATATTTGCGCACCAGGGCCCGATTACAATGCATAAATAAATCACACAAAATTGTATATTGTTCAGTTTGTTTTTTGTAGTGCTTTTTACTGGAAAATTATTAAAACAAACATGCTGTATCTTTATAGTTTTAATTTAAAACAAGGATTAATAATTCGATTCATAAGTTAGCATAGGTAACGCAGCTTTAGTTGAGGCGAACACAGTACTCACATATATAATATATTAGTCGAATTATCTTACGAATTTCGTATACGCCCCGTACGCCCTCTATAATTTATATTTTTCACTCTCTGTTGTCGGAAGATTAAAAATAAATGCCTCTTGTTTTTGGTAGTGAAAAAAACATTTTAAAACAAGAAGAAAAAACAAAAAATAAACAACGAACTTCCATGAGCTTTATTTCAACAAGAACATGATTTAATCGGTACTTAAGTATACTACTCATGTAAAATTTTAAATACTAAAATAATATATAAAATAAGTATTCATAAATATGCAAAGACAATTTTTTTTTTAAATAACCCCGCCCTCTTCTTTATTTTTATATAGCGAAATAAGATTATCAATTTTATAAAGGGTTAAACTTGAGAATGGAAAGAAAAAGACTCGCAGTCTAACCAATACCATCATGGCCTCGATTGCAATGGGAAGTTAACAGAGTTATCTTCGACTGTCTATAAAAAAAAAACCGATATTTGTGAACAAAAATGAGTAAATTTGCATGAATATTTAAAATATCTTCGCCAGTAACCT